>NW_018407539.1:359061-484867 GCF_002113885.1 Mizuhopecten yessoensis
ACTATTTTTGTTGACCTTTGTCCATGGAAGGTCCCTGCAAAATTTCATTGAAATTGGTTCAGGGGTTTTGGAGAAGAAGATTTTTGAAATTTTAGTCAATTTGACCCTTTTTGGCCCCGCCCCTCAGGCCCCTGGGGACTTAGGACTAAACCGGCAACTATTTTTGTTGGCCTTTGTCCATGGAAGGTCCCTGCAAAATTTCATTGAAATTGGTTCAGGGGTTTTGGAGAAGAAGTCGAAAATGTAAATTGTTTACAGACGGACGAAGAACGACGGACGACGACGGACAAAAGGCGATCGCAATAGGTCACTTGAGACTTTGTCTCAGGTGACCTAAAAATCTAAAACAAAATAGAGATTTTCATTAACAATATCTCTCTAAGTTTCGTTAACAATATCTCTTTAAGTATAGAAAACCCTTCTGGGTGTCTATAGTTGATTCCTAACACTACACATGAGTCTAAATCCTGTGAAATACACTAGACCTGACAGGTCAATGTCTTACTTACATGCTCTCCACTCATCTGGATGTTTAAAGGGGAATGCTAATCCATTGTCTATTGCAGCAACAGATATGACTGGGTTATCTACAAAGTTCCATTCACTTTCCTGTACAAAAACATAATTCAATATCATTAGATAAAATTATCAATTACTGAACTGAATCAAGGTCAATTTAACAGTTGAACAAGTTAAATATTTAAGCAATCATGACAAAATATTCTGATTAAGTCAATACATGTATTGTAAATATTCGCTATTTATGGCTAGCAAATCAGGTTGAGACCAATATGCATGTGTATATGGTTATATGGAATGGATCTTAATTGTTTCCATGTTATGACTTGAGAAAAAGTCCCTAGGGACAGAGACAGATCCTGGAGTCAATCCTGGTAGCATGCTTGTGGTGTTTTTTTTAATGGACAGCAAATGCGAATAATTATATGATGGGAATCTCAACCATTTCCAAGTCATGACCAGAGAAAAATAGTGAAAGTCATTGATATGAAGAAACTTTATAGCACGCCATGCCAGGTACCTATACTACCTAATGTCTTGAACCTGGACCTTTTGGAACTTAAGAAGTTCTTAGCTCATCTGGCACAAATAACCTGTGAGCTTATAGCATGGTGCAGTTTTTGTTGTCAATTTTTTTTGTTATAAATTTCTTTTATTGAAGAACTTCAGTAACTATGAAACCAAATTCAGCCCGATTACAGACATATACCACTGTGATTCTTTGGAACTCTTGTTGTTAGGGTACATTTTCTGTGTTGTTTTAGAGGTATGACAGACGATGACAAAACATTACCTCTTCTGATTGTCCACGTGATGTGGCTGGTTCATATCGTATAAGCCAGTTATCATTTCCTCTATCTGAAACATATAAATCAATGTTAGATGGGATTGGCAAAGTTTTACTAGGTAAAACAGATACATTCTTCCTACTAATCAGATTTTAAAGTGGGCCTTGATTTCTATTTTTTGTTAGCCAGCAATAAGTTAAAGAATGCCACAGCTTAATAGTTTACCATTAAAATTGCAGGAAGAAACCACAGACAATAATTATATCTGTTGACTGTAGACTCTAAGTTGTAGTTTGTAGTGAGTTTTAACATACAGAGAAAAATCAACAAAGTCTGAAACTAATCTTTTCAGACATTTTTTCATCTTTCTCTCATCTTTATGAGAAATTCACAAATCAATTGTTTTGATTATAAGAAATCAAGTTATGATTTTAACTCACCAGTATTTCTGATTATATAATCTAGCACTACAAGTCGTTCAAATAAATGTTGAAGTCGTGTTGCCGTAGAGATTGGTAAATCTTCGTTGTCAAACTTCCGTAACCAGAAGTCGGCATCTTTGAAGTTGTTGACAAAAAATTGGAATGATCCCGTCTGTTAAAGGTAATATTGGATGTATAAATAAACAATAATCCACCAGTCAAAAGTACTCTACAAAATTAGCCTTTGTATAGAATTGTTATGATACAGATCAAGGAAATTCACAATTAAGGATTACATGCAAAACAAGAGTACCGCGGGGCGGAACAATATACGCCCGTCGAATGCCATATAGTGTTATATACTTTCTTACATTGAAATAAGATCTCTCTGCATCATTCTAAGAGTGGTAAGCTGACATACCATAAAAAATATAGGAGAAATTTTCCTGACAAAAAAATGAAATACTGAAATGAACAAAGGTCGATAACTTTTGCAAAAATTGTTGAATTGAAATTCTTTTAAGGGAGACACAACTTCATATCATGATTATAATGTTTATCAAGTTTTAAAGAGATCCGTTGAAAAATGTAGGAGGAAATTGCCAGACAAAAATCAAATACTGGAATAAACAAAGGGCAATTACTATTGCAAAAATTGTCAATTCAAAATCTTTTATGGGAGACACAACTTCATATCATGGTTATAATGTATACCAAGTTTCAAAGAGATCGATTGAAAAATGTAGGAGGAGATTGCCGGACAAAAATCAAATACTGAAATGTGTTGCCTGCGTAGGAAGTTGGGAGATAACGAAGAAATAGATACACTTTTCTATTTATAGTAACAGTGACCTTGACCTTTGACCTTCGGACCTGAAAAGCAATTCCAAGCAAGCACTTTTGGTAAGGAAGCACTGCATGAAGTTTTAGTTTGATCGGCCCAAGGAAACTCAAGTTATCGCACGAAAACCTCTGTGCGGACGCCGTCGCCGCCGCCATAGCAATACCTATGTGTCACCAGTTTACGCAGGTGACACAACAAAGGGCAATAACTTTTGCAAAAATTGTTGAATCAAAGTTTTTTTCAGGGAGACACAACTCCATATCATGGTTATATTATATACTAAGTTTCAAAGAGATCTGTCCAAAAATGTAGGAGAAGATTGCCAGCCAAACAAAAGTTTACGCCGGCCGGACAACCCCATACCATAATACTCCTGTCAAATTTGACGGGCTTATAAAAATATATCTAAATGTAATTTCAATGTAAAATCTTTCATAAATAACTACTATGTGAAACAGAGTTAATTTCAAATCAGTGTAGGTTTACAATGGGGAGGTAACTCTGCTGAACCAGTGAACACTGAACAGTATACAAATCAGCATTACATGTAGTATTAAAGTTGAGGTAATCAATGGAGAGATAACTCTGCTAAGTATGTGCTACAGTGTTATAAATCTCACCTTTGGTGGTAAGCCTATTCTGTGGAAATGTCGACCCACATTAGGCAGCTTTTCCAGAATGTTTTTCTTTGTTATAGACTTTGCTCTGTCTATTGCATTGTAATTAAAAGTATCACTGGCTAATTTTACTACCTGAAAATATAACACATAAAACATGACTTATACATGTAGCAGTCAAGTCAAACAGATATCAAAAGCCACACTTCTTAAATCATTTGAATGACAAAATGTATGAAATTTGATCAACAACCATGATATATATATAGCAATTTAAAAGTCAAGGAACTTCAATGGACATTTTCCCCTCACCTATATTCTACATTCTGTGAGATAACCAAGGGACTTCATAGAGCCCCACAGGGTAAAAATACAGCCTTTCTCTTGCTTAATTGATATACAGACGGCCTCTTTTTTCTGTTTATAATTCAGTAGATTCTGTTTATTTTTATAGTGGATACCACTTCGTGTAAAGAAAGGACAGATATTGAACAACAATACTGAGATAATTAATAATGACCAGGCATAAATGTGTTCTTGTTTGTAGAGGGTAGTTCATCCTCTTGTAGGTATACATGGGTGGACAAAAGTAATTAAAACTCTCAAGAGTATTCTTCCATGCTAGCTGACAGTTCATACAAGTACCTATACAGTGGCTATACAGACTTTTTAAAAGTAACTCATCCAAATCTCCCTAGCCTGTGAGCAGGAATAGATTTAGCGTTCTTGTCTCCGGGACGTGATAAATTTATTTTGAAGTTGTTACCACTGTTATGGTACACTTGCTTTGGAATAAGAATGATAACATTGATATATCTTGTTTTGATATACAATATGTATCTTGCTTTGTGGATCACAAGAAAATGATTTTTTGGGTTCTGGAATTTGAAATCTTACTTTGGTATCTAGGCTGTGTATGTGTATCAAATAGGAAAGGAAAGATTGAGTTTTGGGTTAAAATGGGCTATTCTGATTCTTGGAAAGAAGTGCAGTAGGAGTAAGTGTCTTCTGCAACAGCCATAGTCACAGGTGGGCAGGACATAACCCTTTCAACACTGTAGACCATAATGGACTCACCCAGAAAAATGTATGGTAGAGTCTACTAAAGTTACCTAGGGATGAAAGGGTTAAGTATCTAAAATAGCACACCCACATAAGGAATCCAACCACTACTGGCTCAGTGGAAGGACTATCTTTATTACAGAGTGTGAATAACTTACTCTTGTTTTGGGAACTACATTTAACTGGAGTTTCTGGTCCACCACACTAGCTCCGGCTTCAGATAAGTATCCCTGGTTTGGTACAAGACAACTTCGTCCAAAACAACACGGACAACAAAGTTTGTGCATCCATTTTGTCCACTTTGGGTTTAACTGCCCGTATGGTTCTTCGTCTTTCGGTTTAAATACCCCGACAGTTTTCTGAAAATAGAAAAGGCCAACCAAAATGTTAATTAAAAGTAACCAGTATGATCTACTAAGATGAAGTCAAACCATGATATGATGAATGTTTGAGTAAAGTGTATTTCTTTTAACACATTGTTGGCAATGCTGATAAATGTGACACAGGTAACAAACACGCTCTCTACGGTGACAATTATAAAACAAATTTGAATAACTCTCTTTGACAAGAAATAGTTGTTTAAATCAACAATAAGTCATTTCTCTTGATAATGGATTGAGTTTCCCTTTAAAAATTCTTATATCTACCATATCTAAACTATTTTCAGAGCTTTTTAGGGAATTTGAATCTCCAACGTTGTCAATTTCCCCCCTATTAATTACATGTAGTTTAATCCTTCATCCAGTGCAAATCATCTAGTTTCAACATTTGAGATGTCCTGGTGAATTTGTAGCATTATCATACAGTGTACTGCAAATCTATTGAAACTCGGTAACAGGAAGGCAATCATGTTTTAACTAATTAGGTTCTCTATAAGTTTTTGCTTTAATTTCAAATGAAGACAACATCCATGTAAACTCCCTTAAAACACTGACTTACATGACAGGTGTACCAATTATGTAACATGAAACTATAATTATTAACAAGAAGATTGAGAAAATGTAGCTATATAATTGCATAGGTGTCAACCTCTGAAACCTTCAATGAGGGAGATTTCCCTCATTCCACATTTCCTGATGAGGGAGAAAGTGTGTAAAATGTGACTGAAATTGCTTTGCTCAATTTATCTTTCCCTCTTTTTACGTACGAGTATTAAAATAACTCCAGAAGTCATTAACTTCATTCAGACACGTTATAATCATGACACAGTATTTGACCACAGGATGTAGATTTTGAGTTTGTGTGAGTTTGGACTGTCTCGATAAAGGAGCGGATTGCTCTGAAAATTGGTACAACCTGATATTGTCTACACTGCTGCAATTCATTCCTTGCTACAGTACATTCCGGTTTATACCACTTGCTACTTGTCTATGTAATTAAACAAACAGTGGCATGAAGCAATGAGGTATTAAATCAAATGTACTGTAAACACATTACCTACATACATGGTACTTGTATACTCCCCAGGGAGTTGAGAAAGATATTGGCTGGTTGCAAAGGCCCTATAACCACAGATAATAATTTGTGAACTGCATTGAGACGACCTACAAACTAGGTTGTGATAAAGCTGTATATAAGAACCTCAAATTATTATTATTACTTATGTTGTAGCAGTTACACACCCTAAGAAAAGTTTAAATATGTACGTAAAAGTCCCGAACACAACTTCCATTGTACATGTACATGTATGACCATTAACAGGATACATCAGAGACATTCTTTATGGTATATATGTATAAGTACAGTCTGATCAGTAGATAGAGTGGACAGTTATATTGATTCATGTTTTGTACATTAGCATATCAGTATTGAGGGACCAGCTGTAATCCACCGCTATATGTATATGTAAGTATACATCTGTGTAGCAGGAATTCATCACAGGTCTGAAATATCAACACAACGACCAGGTTTGGGACAGTACATCCAGTTTATTAACATTTTAATACATCCGTATAGATGTAACTAACATAAAGGTACCATTTTACCTGTATGATGTTTTTTCACGGATACTTTATTTTATTTTAAACCATACCTGCTGATTTCACAACAATGCAAAGTCCTGAACAGTTAAAATATTCAGTCAAGCCTCGTCATTGGAAGTCATTTTGGTATGTAGGCTTTTCAAAGTCATCAAAATCAGTAGTATGGCATTGAGCTATTACATTCCTCTCAATGTGCTACATGTGGTATGTCTAAAAGGAGTCATATAATGTCTAAAGCTTTAAAAAATTGATTTACAGATATTTCTGATGTTGGGATAAGCAGTGTAAATACAGGGGACTCTAAACTCTAAAATACATTACAATCTGTGCAGGTCATTGAGGTCATTTTCAAGTTGACCTGCACAAATACATGCGACCTGGCAGGTATGGTATACTAGACAGTTTATATTAGATCTACCTTAAAATACTCTAGACTTCAACACTGTACAGGAACTAGGTAGTGTAAGTTCAGGTAAGAATGTCCCCTACATGCACCTATATACAGGAACTAGGTGGCCCATCTTGTATAGACTGTGATGTAGACTGAGAAATCTCAACCTTTCAAAGTTAGGAACAATGCTATGCCAAGTTCTTAACCTAAAAGATCTTATCCCAAGGACTGATTGTTTTTCTCCCACCCTTTCTTCCTCTAAAAATAATTTTTAATTGTGAATCCACATCATCAAGGGGCCTTGAAAAATGCCTCCTCCCCTAGATATTTTCTGTTGTACTTTCAAAAATGTATATTTCAAAAGTCATTTATTATCCCCAAATCATGCTTTTTGTGCATGATATTTTCTCAAAGTCACAAGGCACAATCCCCTGCCTAAGAAGTAAAACAAGAGGCCCAGAGGGCCTGTGTTGCTCACCTGGATAATAAAACAAACCTGGAAAATTATTCTTTTTACATATAATACTACAACTATTTCCAAACATTTGCTCTGTGTCTCAGCAACACCCGCCCCTCATTAAGTCCCTTCTTTCTGCCCCCATGAATTGGGTTGGATTTTAAACATTAATCTCAATTTCCCCTGTTGAGCCCACCCCTTTGCCCCCTAAAAGCAACCATCTATTTATACAAAATTGAATCCTCTTTGCCCAAGGATGCTCTACACAGAATTATGTTAGAATCCCTCTAAATAAACTGAAGGAGAAGGATTTTAAACATTTATTACTATGTTAACCCTACTGGACCCTTCCCATTTGCTCCCAGGGAGACCACACTCCCTGTTAAAACAAATCGAGTCCCCCTTGCCAAATGACGCTCTGGACCAAATTAAGTTAAAATAATTCCAATCATACTGAAGAAAGATTTATATATTAACCTCAATTGAGCCCCAAAATTGACTTCCCTTTGCCAAAGAATACTCAGGACCAAATTTGGTTAAAATCCCTCCAATGGTACAGAAGGAGAAGGATTTTGAAGATTTACCACAAGTTCCCCTATTGGACCCAGCTCTTATTCCCCAGGCCGGCCACACCTCCGTTTATACAAAATTGAGTCCCCTTTACCCAAGGATGTTCTAGGCCAAATTTGGTAAAAATACCCCCTATGGTACAGAAGAAGAAGGATTTTAAAGATTTAAACCTCAAATTCCCCTATTGGGCACCCACCCTCTGCACCCAGAGGGGCCACACCCTCCATTTATAAAAATATTAGTTTCCTTGAGCTACCTGACCGCCGATGATCGACCCAGTCCAGTTCTGCTACATTCCTCCCCCCTTTTCTAAGTCTTCACCCTCAAAGACACAACTATTTACAACCCAAGTTCATGTATCCCCATGCCAAGTGTACACTCAATGCTTGAAACAAGGGTTGGTCACAGGCACCACTGTAACAGCATATGGAAACATGCACGGCCAGAC
This sequence comes from Mizuhopecten yessoensis, assembly GCF_002113885.1. Lineage (NCBI taxonomy): Eukaryota > Metazoa > Mollusca > Bivalvia > Pectinida > Pectinidae > Mizuhopecten > Mizuhopecten yessoensis. The sequence goes on from NW_018407539.1 coordinate 367,162, forward strand.
CAGGGTTCTAACCTAGGACCCTCCAAACTCTGGACAAACGCTCTACCAATTGAGCTACCTGGTCGTCCCAGTCCAGCTACGCTATATATATATATATATATATATACATGAAGTTAAAGTGTAAATATGGCCACCAAAGTAACAGTGTGTCCACTAGACTTACGCCCTGTCTGTTCTGTACAAAGTAACAGCCACTTGTGCCCTTCTCACTCAGTGTTGGGGTCTTGCCCGCGTCGATCGCTAGCTCTGCCTCATAAACCCTGTTAGCGTACTCCACATCATTGGGGAATTTATTCCCATATACGGATTCGTACCGTGAAAAGTCTGGTCCTTCCAGAGCACCGTAACCTTCACATACTTGTGTCTCCTCATTAGCTATTATCTTCACCTTATCCAAACTTGCAGCCATCTTCGTCTTTAAGAAACCCTGGTTTCTTTGAGAGCATGTAAGCTGTATACAAGATCAGGGCCTCTTATTTCTTATCTATTGTTGTATATATATACAAGATCAGGGCCTCTTATTTCTTATCTATTGTGAACACAATCAGGGCTTTTTTGTCTGCAAACATGTTGCATATATATACACTGTCAGGGCCTTTTCCTCCAGATATGACATTCGAGACCTGATGAAGCACTTGTACCTGGTGGTCTTAGTCCTTTCACTAACAAGTATCAACAACAACTAACTGAGCTCTACTCAGAGCTGTAGCTCCAGACATCACCACACCAGGTATACAGGAATGGTAAATCTCAGAGACAGTCGAGATGCTCCTGATCGTCAGCTCACACCTGAAAATCAAACCACTGAATATCCAGAAGACTCACGCTAAACGTCCTGAAGGCTGAAAACTAACACTGAACTTTCTCAAGTCTGAAACTCTCCGAATGCCTACCAGACAAATCTGTTTCTGTCCATTATACATAGGAAAGTGACCCACTTGGTTAGTCTGTTGATTGTACTGATAAAGCAATTATTTCCTCTACATAGAACTAAATTGAATATGAATAAAGTACTGATAATCACAGTTCATGTCCGGAGGAACCGGTCAATAGAAGATAACAGTATAGACTAGATTGTCCATCAGACAGACAAGAAAGTGCTGGACAGTCTGCATCATACCAGCTAGAATCACACAGAACTCCAGGTATAACACTGGTTGCAGGGCATTAACTGTCAATAATATATTGTAACACGTTGAGTGATGACTCACTATAACCCACCTGTTAAGTATCCGTGTGATGCTTTTACTTATCATAGGAATGTAAGCTATTGTACACAGATTTATAGTCTACAGTGTACGACTATGTCACTGCAGCATACGGGCTGCTTTTATCTTTATTATACTTTATTGATAAATACGTAATATACTGGTCCTTTCCATGTGACATGAAAATACTTTTATTTTACAATCAACTTCATCACTGCAGGATGATATTCATGACTTCATGAATGTCCATGAACAGTTCATGATCTTATACATAATTTCAGATAGTGTGCAGTTTATAAATATTCATTAAGGAACAGTCATCAAAATAATGATTTCCTTTTGAACTTGTTTTAATTCATGGAAATGCATATTACTTAAAATTAAAATCTATTCAAATTCATGAAATATTTCACAAACTAAGATTTTAAAATCAAATTTACTTGTGAAGATATTAATAGCTCTGTCCTAATTTACAATTTATCCTCAAAAGCCAAAAAAGTCATCAAAAATGATGTAAAAATGAATTGTTTATGTGTACTAAATCACTATCACTAATCACTAATGGGGTAGTCTGTTTCACAGTGTAACTTGACAAATATGTTTTACACAGATGTGAATGTTTTCATTATAATCACCCTTTGTTAAATGACATTTTGATTTAACACAGAATAGAATTTATGAATATCGGTAATTGACAGATTTTGATGTCTATTAACAACTTTATACACCTACTAAATCAATGAATTAGGCCATAATGATGTTTTGTTTAAGACCTAACAATTCAAGTTAAAATATGCATATCATTATATATCCTGAGATGTTACTTGATTCGTTTATGGAGTAGTAACAAATCAAATCAACAGATCAGAAAACCAGGAGTTCAGACTGATCTCTGAGTCTTCCACCACATCTGCTAGTAAATATTTCTGTGCTGACAATGGTATGTCATGCTAAAGAAACTGAATTTCTGTTTATATCCCATAATTTAAACCTTGAAAACATGACCAGCGGATTCAACTAGACCCCAAGTGTGATGACAAAATATAAATAACAGTTTGGACAGGACATAGTCCATGGACAGACATTTGTCACAAGAGATTGCTTTGTGAGAAGTACATAAACTTATACAGGATGTGTGCTTGTCCTTTAGATCCGGTGGATGTTACATTTTTAACGCTGATGTGTGTATATATATATATATTACACATTACACGATAACTGTATTACTGATACACTATTTCTATCAGAGAAAAAACTATACATATGTATTTCATAATTATGTCAGCCGTAACAAGTCAGAAAAAATCTCATAGTACATCCAAATTTATCTTGTACATTGTTAATTCAACCAACTGTAACTGATTGAGTTACGTCATTTTAACTTCATCTCACATACACAAGCTACGTCTGCGTACACTTGCATGAAGTCAACCACCACAACTGTCACATGCTATACTGAAGAAGTGTATAAATCTCCTGTAACAGATAACCTCAAGCCACACCAATGTAATGTACAAACAAATCACTACCTACGTCCACATACTATATACATGTACATGTATACAACTATCCACACAATGTATTGTATAGACTTAAAGTCAAATGATACATAGAGAAGGTATTTAAACTCCAAAGTTTGACCCACTCCAACAAAACCAAAGCTGGTTCTATATGTAATTTAAACTTCAAAATCATTCAAACCACTCTAGACTCCAGCCGGCAATACATCCATATTGTAATATACATTACACATGTTCAGTGTCATTTTCTGATCATAGTCACATGATGTTTGATCAGTGCTTTCAAGTCTCAGTGATATCAGTAAAACCAACTTTTGACGTGTACAGTTTCCTTCCAACTTATTGTCTATTTTTAGACCTAACAAAATACACACACACTCACACTCATTCAATGGCTATCAGACACATATAAAGGGAAGTAACTCTAATACAAAAAGACACTAGATTCTGCATTGTACCCACTGATCTGACTGGCAGAAAAGTTAAGGGCAGTCAAATTATGAATTAATTTATGGAAATTTATTTATTATGTTTTCATTAAAATAGCGGCACTTGAAGATTTTTTTTAATCATGACCAAGTTTGTGTGATATGTTTATTTTCATTCACAGGTCATCCCAGGAGTAAAATCAAGTGCTCCTAGAAAAAATAATCTCCACTATTAATTCACTGACATGAAAAGATTGCTGTACTGAGCTGTTATAAGATAAATCAGAGCCTACATACCTGTCCTCATGGTACTAAGATCACAGGGGATATTTGGTAAAAGGTCAAAATCAGCATTTTTACAGTAACATTCAATGGCTTCTCCACAGTAATCTTTTATTCTACCATGTTGACATACAATGTAATAACACTTTCTGTTGCTTAATAACATTTACATACATTTGCACCACAGGGTGTGTTTCTTTTCAGAAATGATTTATCAGAACTGTAGCTGTGGTGGAAAAATCAGCGTCCAATACTTAGTTACAGTTTTTGGCATTCTAAGATCTAATGTTTTCTTCTAATATAACAATTATTATTATCATATTCTTAATGGCCAATCAAAACATAAGAGGTCATTAGGGCCAATAAAAGTAGACAAAATATGTTAAACGAACGAAAAGGTTATCTAATAAAACAAGGCAAAAGATGTCATTTTGAAGGTTTATTTTTCCCTTGGGGGTATATTTATATATAAACACATTCTATTTATGATTTTATCTTAAACAGGCATAATTTCCTCCATGGAATTTTCATAAAGTTGGCAAACTACTTGTATGCTACAAGATGTTTATCTTATTTAAAAGAACAGTCACTTTGACAATACTTTGCAACTTGACCAATGCATATATAGTTCAATCAAAATCCATTAGAGATGAAGTTGTTAAACAAAAATAAAAACCTGTGGCCAGTACCTGGTGACTGTCCCTGATGAACCCTCGACTGGGTTGTGGAGGGCTATAGTGATCGTAGTCATTATCAGACACCTTAACCACTCAACCACTGAGGCCCTGGTGAACCCACGACTGGGGTGTGGAGGGCTATAGTGATCGTAGTCATTACCAGACACCTTAACCACTCAACCACTGAGACCCTGGTGAACCCACGACTGGGTTGTGGAGGGCTATAGAGATTGTTGTCACTATCAGACACCTTAACCACTCAACCACTGAGACCCTGGTGAACCCACGACTGGGTTGTGGAGGGCTATAGTGATCGTAGTCATTATCAGACACCTTAACCACTTAACCACTGAGGCCCTGGTACTATGAGGGAATAGGTACCATGGTAGTATACTTAATAAAACTTATATGCTATGTCAATGTTTCTTACACTTATTTTTTCTTGAGAAACTATTTCATAGTAACTATTTATAGTAGTAAGAGGCTATATACACAACATACTAAAATGATATTGAACTATTTCATATTAACTTTTCATACTAGCACGAGCACTGGGTCTAATCGTACAACAGGGGAAATGGTTGTCACACTGGGTCTAATCGTACAACAGTCCCGGGAAATGGTTGTCACACGCGGGAACTGTGCAAAAAACATACAGGAAAATGAAACGTGAAATCGCATACTAGTGGAGATGGCCAATGTCAACAAGGTAACATTTTTGATTATAGTAACTTAAGTAAGCCGTCTTTGACAGAATATTTTGGAAATGAAGTAGTGCACAGAACTCGAGGGTTGTTCAACTTTATATTACAACACAAGTTATTCCAATGGATGCTTCAGATTTCTCAAACACCTCACTCAACAATTAATGACTAGGTGCAGACGACAGGGCAATTATGAAAATGTTTTTTCCAATATCTGTTAAAATTGTCTATTTCATCACACATTTTTTTGTCATAATACTGGAAAATTTACTAGAATTAGCTATATATGAAATGTTTCCACCATCTAAATGGCAAACATGTGTTTTTTAACGTTTTACAATAGAACGGTGGTGGCTACATTTTACTCTATGCAAAAACATGTGTGGCTACTGTTCTGAAAGGACGTTTAACATATAAACACAGATACCACATAGACAAATTGGCCTCAGTAGCTGTGATTGTGCTTCCTGTATAAAATGTTATTTCATATATTTGTGATTCCGTTACGTTATCGAATCTGTGTTTTAATCAATACCCATTAAAATCTTTTTGATTCTTTAACTTCTGAAATACAAATATTCTTTTACATTTCAGGTGTATAGATGTGACATATGTCATCGCACTTACTCAATCAAGAAAGTACTGAAGTGACATATTATGGAACATCAAAGAGAGATCTATCAAATGTGAAAATTGACCCAAAATGTTTCCGCACGAGATCTGACCTTAAAGATCATAAAAACAAACATGAAGGAGAAAGAACTATATGTGGCCTACAGTTTAAGTTTAGATCTTCATTATCTAAACACAAATGTCCTTCTGTAAAAAGTGTAAGGAAAGTTGTAAAGTCTTCCGCTAGGCCTATGTCTTCCATATTCTTTAACACTGTTTCCGATAAAGAGGAAATGGTGTTGATATCAGATACAAGGTTACTTTTATTAAGTTGTGTTTGCACACATTTCCATACTCAGTAGTGATTACGGAAACCAATGGTTCTTTTTGGGGAATCCGTGCAGTTTTCTAAAGACAGTAACGTATTAAGGTCATAGGAGTGTACTGATAAACGGAAGTAGGAAGTACATCCCTAGTTGAAAATCCAATGTAGGGAGACAGTATCACAATTTCTGCATATTCTAGTGTTTAATATTAAACTGATGAATTTTGTATATTTATTATTGACAGAACAGTGTTTTCTCTCAATATTAAAGTATTCCAAAGCAATGCAGGCATTAATTCAGTTTTTTTTTTATCAATGAGCCACATGTATCCATTTTTCTGTACTTCAGGAAACCAGCTACCTATTTCACTACTGTGAAGTTTTTCAAGAAAGATAACTCTCACCTGCAATTACTATGTGCATATGGTTTTATTATAAAATGTTAATTTTGAATCGTTTATAGATAGTTTATTTGACATAATTTCAGCATTTATTAAATTAATATACATTAATGCAATACTAATCTATGGCAGTATCATTTTTATTGACATTATTTTGCAAAAAATTGTGTCTTTCATTTTTTTTTCAAAAGTCACTCCTTTTTACATAAATTTCCGTTTAAATTCCTTAAAATTATGACAACCTGTATTTTTTTTGTGGCAGAAAATTTTCTTTACTTCAAAGCAATTTAACTACAAAATTTGAAGAAATTCTACTGAGAAATGGCGACACAATCCTATTACCTTAAGCCGTAACCTTTGGTGTTTTTTGTTCTATCGGCGTTCAAACCTTTTTAATGCTGTTGTGGTTCCGGTTAAACACTTCCTCGTCTTCGGCGCATGGAGCCAAAGGGAAAGCTTCTTTTTTGTAAAATAACATATTCAAATACCTTTTTAAAGTATGTGATTAAACAAATGTATGATAAAATAGACAAGCATATTAGACAAAAACTGTTCATAATGGCTCTTTCATCTGCACCCAGTCAGAAAGAGATAGCATCCATCGGAAAAACGTGTATCGTAGTATTAAGTTGAATTATCATTAAGTTCTATACACTAGTTCATTTTTCAAATATTCAGCCATAAAAAGCATACTACCAGGTAGCTAAAATAATATTACCTATTTGACATCTACCATCTCCATGTGGTCAAAATTTTGTTTCCTGTGCGTAAATTTTATAGTTTCAAGCGCGTGAAAAGCGTTTCCCCCGTTGTATGATTAGATCCTGTGAAGAGGCTATTTAAACAACAAATTGAAATTATTGATTTTTCTGAAACACCTCAATATTAAAGCTTATAAATGTAAGGTATCACTATCAGTATTGATTTCCCTCAGCTTCTGTGTTTAGGTTAAAACTTCACAGTGATATACATTACAATGTGTTACCTACTGCAGATCAATTATTATAAACTTTCCATCAAGAATCTATTGTCATTATCACAGGGGTTTACTCAGCAACTGGTCTTCTGGCCCTGGTCAATGATTTTTTTCTGCAGGCCTTTTCTTTTTGTAAGGAACAAGCCAGTCATCTTCTTACATGAACATCTAAATTGCGGTAAAACCACCATCCTGAACACTTCAAATACTTAAGACATTAGGTTACATTTATTCATTAAAAAAATAAAATGGTAAGGGTTTGGTCGAGTCATTTGGCATCAAATTCAACTGGCCAAGTCATGTTACCATTAAGCCATTCCCTGTGATCATATAAATGGTTGAAAAACTTTTTTTCAGGAAAAACTAATTCATAATGTTGACACCACTCAAAAAATTCTGTTTTTTTTTTTATTAAACAAGATAAAATTGTGGAAATCTTCAAGTACAACAAATATAATAATCATTTTGTAAATATATACTTGTCTTTAAAATAGTTTTGATGCTTCAACTGTTTTTCTTACCAGTAAGATAAAATGTATCGCCATCTTCAAGTTTTGAATTAAGACTTGAATTTTAATTGTAGCCAACTGGATATGTATTCCCATTTTCTGATACAGTATATTTTGTACTTACAAGAAAATAAAACCTGATCTGACTGGTTAAGGGAAACCTTAGTCTGTTAATTAAATCTGACCATAGAATTAATTTAAGAGCCTGCGATTATGGTCAGTTTTAGTAGCCTTATGAAATCTGCGTTTAGAAAAATGACAGTCATCAACAGAAATGTTTGAAGCCATGGATTTTATTTTATCATTTACGAGTAAAGGATTATATCACTGTTAAATCACTGCAGTTCTTATTCAAACTGTAAAAAAATGTATGGCTACAGAGAGAGGTTACCTGTTTTGTCTAAGTACCGCAATTAATGAAATAATGTGACTCAAGTTGACAGATTGATATTTATTATAGAAATACTATTATCAAGCTTTTAGAGTTAAATGAAGCCTATACAGTACATCCAATCTAAGCATTCTATATGATTTAGTATACTTAGAAGTAGAATATCACTGAACAACGATCTGATTCAGATTTATATAAATATAATCTTTCTTCATGAATACAGCTGTTACACCTAAACATTTCAAAATGAATTACATGTTGTTTCCTTTCTGTATAGAGTACTTATCATATATCGGGCAAACGTACACAATATAAGCTGTTGAAGTTTTTAAAGGGACAATTTTGAGAAGATTTTTTTTAAAAGTTAGAATCGCAAAATTCTTCATAATAATAGTCTGATCATACTTATAAACAATTTAAGTCAAGAAAGAGACATCGTGTTCTTGGAGTTCTTAATCTGTAATGAAGAAATCCTTAACTGCACAACCATATGTTTTAAAGTCAGCTATCCGTGAACTTCTAATGAACAAATGTAAATTCTTGTAACTTCTTCAGAATATAGGTACCAGCTTTCATTCTGAATCAATATAGCATCTCTAAAACAAAATCCCAATCATCGCTATAAATATATTTATTTTACATTTAAATCTAGGTACACTTATCGTACTTTGTTTAGTTTGAAATTCTCCCTACGGTACCATCTTGCGTGCTTGCTCTAATTAAAACTGTTTATGTTTATTCCAATCCAACTGTTAACACAAAAATTCACTGGATTTATATGATATAATGATTGTTTGCGATGTATTGCGTATTTGAGAAATCAGACTCACTGACACCCTCAGTTGTCGGTTGACTGCATGGCACTGTACATGTTTACTTTTTACTGAAAGGCCTAAAAATTGCGCTATTTTGGTCGTAGCTAGATTTATCACAGCTGCTGGCATTCCCCGAAAGAAAAATTGACCACACTGGACGTTGGTTTCAAGTCATATCATAATATTATAAATCACCTATGTAAGGTTTCATTAGGAGGTATATACATTGTATGTTCAGTATCTAATCGATTTGAAGGTTGTTATTGGACTAAATAAATAGCCCCTTTAATCTGATCATGAATATTTAAGGAAAAGCTATCCCTTGCAAACCTTCATAAAACACAGCTGCCATGCATCTCCTATTTGATTTTGGGGTATGGAGTACACAGGTAGAATCTACCCGATACCTCACACCTGACTGTAACAGTTCATAATCACCTGACATGTAGAGTCACTTATGTCAAACAAGGCCCGGGGCAATGAGTATATCCGGTAAACCAGGTAGTCAGGTATGTAAAAACATCTAACACCATGCCCGTTAATGTACCAGTATACCCAAAATACCCATTTATGCTTATAAGTATAGAAGGTATGGCTTGTCATACTGTATGACTTTAGACAGTTGTAAACATGATTATATGAAATACCCATCAATATATCAGGCAGAAAAATACCCTTTTACTCAAGTGAAGACATCAATTAAATAATTTGACTTCTAATCAATACAGACAAGCGGCTGTGGTGTTCAATACATGACTTGACCTTAGACTACGCTTTCAGACAGCAGGACAGTTTACAACCAGGTAAAACACAAAAAAATCTGAAAGTCACATGCTACAGATGTATATAAATAAAAAAATCACACCCACATTGTTTCTGTTATCTGTATAATCTGATTACCATAAAACTGGGGTAAAAAAATTATCTTGTGATAACAGATAACTGAATGACTGTCATGACAAATATTGATAAAACTGATGCTTCAGGCACCTTGTTCTAAACCTTTCAACAAATCATTTAAACACTAGACGACAGATGTGCATTGATATATATGATGTACATTGATGCACTTCAGTGTATACTTATGTACCCACAAACTGTAACAGCTGTAATTGGGCTAAACAATTTTAGTGATGCTCTAGTTACACTTCTAGAAGCTATATAAGTGTTGTACATCTATCTATACATGTTTATAACAGGTATTATGGACCATTAGTTACAACAGTTTGGTGGCCTGATAAGGATCATGATTGGGGATAATGTTATTTGGTCTCTAGAACTTGTATGCAGCAACCAAATAGAAATCTTAGGTCAACTATCTTCTGAAATGTGCAAAGGCCAACAGAATATTATACCTGGGACAAAGGTCAACATACAGGTGATGTCAACAATATTTCAACCAAGAAAGCATCGTTCAGCTAGATCTCCAAACTATGTCAATATACATATATATATCTCCTTTATAACCTGTCCTGAAATATTCCAATGGTTTAGGCTTGTGGTAAGCTATTTGATTGGTTTCTTACTCCCTTACATGTACCTGTGATCTCGTTGATCAAAAGATGAATGTGAATCATGCAGCAGCAGCATAACTGTAAAAAAGACCAGCTTTGAACCTAGAGTAGCCCTTTTATAATCTTCAAAGGCTAAGCACAACTTCTTTGAGCCTTGTGAGCAGTCATTTTTTATGTCAGGAACAAATCGAATAGGTGATAATTGTGCTTTTGTTTTTGTCATGAGAAAATCAAAGGATCTGCAAAGAGTGTGACCTTGGATTTTATGACCACATATTGAAAGTTGCTTTCACAATATACAATGAAAAACAAATTAGAAACATTTCAATGTAGCCCCTATATTCTATTTCAGTACTGTATACAATTTTCTACTGGTTTCATATTGGGACAAAACAAAAAATTGTCTGTTTAGGGTTGCATGGATAAAAAACAACAAGGGTCGTTTTTTTTGGTAAATTTTTGTGTACCGGGTGGTCATGTGATTATGACCCTACTATTGTATGTAAAACAAAGAATTACATAAACAAGGTTCATTTGGAGGCAACTTGTGCTCCATATGCTAACATTTAGCGCCAATAGGAGCTAGAAGCCATTTTGATAAGCAAGGAACTTTCTAAAATTCAAAAATCGCCAGTTTTTTTTATTTTTTTTTCATCAAAAGTTTTGGGTCGGGGGTAAAAAGCTAGGGTTGGTCGGGAACCCTAAACAGACATATTTCTTTTTGGCCTTGATGAAATCCCCATATCAAATTAAGCAAAAAAGAGGAACCTAAATGAAAGTTATGTGTAAATGTCTGTTATTAATACAATATTGCATACTTAGTATCCAAGATCACTAACATCGATTTCTATATGTATACATGTACTAGTATCTTAATTACAATTAATCAAGTGAAATTGCCAATATTTTATCACCTAATTCCAATTTCCTTCTTGCAATTGATGGACAGTGTTTTTCCCGTTAATTTGAGATGGGGCATTTTTGTCTCATTTTGGGAAGAAAATATACCAAATTGGCGATTGGAAAATGTTCTGGAGTGTGTAGCAATTTTGGGAATAGGACATAAATATGGAATAGTTTCGAATGGGAATGGGCCCATTTTCTGCCAAAAAAGTCTCCAGAAAAAACACACTGGTTGATATAATGTTCTGGTGTCGCTGCTATAGGTGATACAAGAGATGTATTTAAATTCTATAAATGACAAGATTCGTACCCCATCTTGGTCTTTGACAAAATAGCTTCCACTCGATCCCTGGAAGATTCTTTCTGGTAAAAATCCTTCCTCAATGGCAGATTCTGCAACTCTGATCACTTCTTGATATTCTGGGTCGTCAGGAAAATTATTCTCAAATAATCCATACTCGTGTTCAACCCTAGATGCTAAAAGAGGTGAATGTTCTTCGTTCCCCCGTCCAGTTCTTGTTGGAGAACGACTCGGGGCGAATGTAACATCAGGAGGTAGTACTCGAGACGTCATTTCATCAATTTCCTTTCCAGAATCGCTATCCGTGCTTAGCACTATCAGGTCCTGTGACTCGGAACATGTGTGTTCGCTCATGTACACGTTGATTGTATAACCAACTCGTGATTCAAATTTACATACAGCACTATGTGTATGTTAGTGTGTTTAGCGAAGTGGCAAAGAACTCAGTTTAAACGCTTTTAGTCTACACCGGTGTGTTTTCACATGACAGGTGATTCCTTGGTGACGTCATTTTCGCTTTTGTGAAGTAAAGCTAGGCACAGTTATTAGTTTTGGTATTCTTTTTCGTTTAACTAAATAATCTTTAATGGAAAATTTCACGATCAAAAACGCGATAAATTGATAATTACTTGGATAAAACCTAGTCTTATTGACTTCAATCGATGCGTGCGATTAATTTCGAAACTAAATACTCCCAGTGTTAATAGTGAACGAAAACGAGGCTCGCTGTACAGAAGCGTGTGGAAAATGGCGGACGAAAGCGAGAACGCAGAACCCAGAGAACAAGATGGATTTAAGGGCGATCAAGATAACTTTCAGGACAATTACAAAATGCACAGGGGTCCTCCCTACCCCGGACCTCCTCCACGTGGAAGAGGTTTCATGAGAGGTCCAAGGTAGTTACAAACGATGAGTATTTTGTGCATAAATCTGGCCGACCATTTGTTTATTGTCTCGTGCCGACGTGCAAATTGATAAATGGTCGGTGAATTTAATGCCTTCGAACGAACTGCATTTGATTATTTAAATCATGCAAAAACGGTTATACGTTTAATAAATCAGTTTTTCATTATGTATTTAACTCGAAGAAGTTCGTCCCGATTTCAACGTGACCGATGACGTCGACAGGTCCAGTAGGCAGGGGCAGTACACTGCCGATTTAGCCATATATCTGTCTCCGGTTTTTGCGAATGTCGGGATGCAAAACGTTTAGATGACCTTAGAATGTTTATGACAAAAAGAATTTCTATAGTGTGAATTTATTCCTATAGTCCAAAACATAGTGCATAGTCGTCGCACGCGCGATCTTTTATAAACGTAATCAAAACATGGACATTTGAGTTTGAATTACGTTTCCTTGCGCTATTTGAACTTAAAAACTAATTATCCGTAGACAAAGAAATGGTGCATGGGTATCTATTCTAAGGCTACATCATTGTTATAACTGATTTGTTGACACATTTATTTATTTATAAGTATTTTTGTAAAGGGATCCGATTTGGGTACCGATCCATAAATGAATATAATTCCCCCTAAGATTTTTCCTTGAATGAATAAAATGATGGTAAAATCAGATCGATTTGGGTACGCTCATCTTATGCTTTTTGTAGTCAACATTACCATAAACCTTATTGTTTATGCGATTTTGTTTTAATTTAACGAAAATTGAAATCTGAGAAAATATAGCTATATAGGCTGTGCTCTCCTGGCCGTTTTAGCGTGTATTGTTACGCATTAATTTTAAGCTGTTGCGCATCACCATTCTACCGTTACGCATGCATTTGACCGTTACTCATTGAGAGATATTTATGTTTGTTGATAAAGACTTCTCGCATAGTTAACCTAATTCAAGCATTAAAATTTGATGGCTAAAAACAATGCAGCAAAGGTAGGTCAGCAGACGTTTCCTAGTACAAAGTTACTGTTTGTACAGTAGACTACTTCTGGGTTTGTATTTCTTATTTTGGTGTACATGTAATTGACGGCCACCTATGAAAATCAAAATGTAGATTGAAGCCTTGATAATAAACAGACATCATTAAATATAATTAGACAAACTAACAAACTGGTAATTGTGGACTATTGTTCACGTTTCACACCTATATGTAGGCTAGTTCAGATCCCCACAGGTAAATCTTCCCCCAGGGCAGAGTTCATTGATCAGGGTGTCCATCGTAGGGAACAATAAAAAGCTAGTCTAATGAGGGTGAGTCTAATTGGAAAGGGGAGAAGAGGTTATCAATTTGTGAGAACTTGATGTTCCAGTCGTAAATACCTCTCAATGAGTAACGGTCAAATGCATGCGTAATGGCTCAAAATTCATGTGTACTGGTACCATCACCATCACGCTTAAACGGCCTGGGGAGAAACTGTAACCTCAACAATGTTAACCTACAATATGTCCTGTAATTCCATGAATTTGCTTGTATATTTTCAGACATATATTCATTTATTTCTATGATGATATTCTTGGGGAAAAATTGCTGGAGTGTTTACTAAACTTATCCATTTTCTAAATAATATTAGGGATCAGTTTAATTATTCGTTTATGTTTTTGTGAACATCAGGCTCAGGTGTTAACCTTTCATTTAACATGTTATGTCCTGCAAAAGACAGTTGGCCCATGAGAGTATTTCCCCATTTTACGGTATCATGGCTAGACAATACATGAATGCAATACATTGAACAAGGGTATTGTACTAGTCTGGGACTAGTGAAAGCTACAGCTGAATTAGTGGTTCCTACCTTATAGCTATTTAACTTCACTAAAAAAATATTCGAGAGTGAATATATATTAGGGCCAATTGGTTTTTTGCATGACATATAAATGAATGATTAACACCTGAGTCTGATGTTCACAAAGATATAAATGAATAATAAAACGAATCTCTTGTTAATATTATTATTATAACTGATTAATATGACCATGTAGCTTGAGTACTTATTGAAGTTAGAATATGGAATTATGTAAAACAAAGAGGAATACATATATAGAACACCATGATTATTAATTGTATATTAAATGAGGGCTTCTCGTTTCAGGCCACCTTTTGGAAGAGGACCTCCAGGACCCGGACATGGTCCTCCCCGATTTCGGGGACCTCCAGGACCCCCAGGGATGAGAGGGCCTCCTCCTGGAATGCGAGGTCCGCCACCACCTGGGATGAGAGGGCCACCCAGAGGACATCCATCCCATTATGGAGGGCCAGGTAGACCTCCTTTTGACCCTAACTATGGTCCACCCCCACCAGGAATGGGATCACCACAAGGGATGGGGCACCCACCAGGCATGCCTCCACCTCCTGGCATGCAGCCTCCTGGCATGCCACCCCCAGGCATGCCTCCACCGGGTATGGTAAGTGAATTTGTATGTCAGAAAAGTGTTGGGGGGAAAAAAGAAAAAAGAAAAATTTGAATATTTAATGCTATGTTCAAATTCAATATGTGTACACATACATTAGGAGCAGTTGGAAAGATATCCTGATGAGGTTGTCAGTGATCTTTATTGAGGTAGGGAAAAATAAAACATATATGTACACACAACTCAATTTCATATTTATCCAGCAGTAAGTTTCTGCCTGGTAAAATGCCCATCCATTTCTATTTCATTTCACTTCCCTGTAAAATGTCCCCTCCTAACAGAGGTTTTGTGTTAGCCCTTGGGCTAATTGCAGGATAAGTATAGTAATAAAATTGTGTGTGAATATCTATTACTTAATCTACATGTCAATTATCAGATCCTTCAGTACCTTAGGGTTGATACATGAATCAAATTGCAGTGTACTTTAAAATGACACTTTCATTTGGACAAATATTAATACCTAGAAAAAGTTTGACAACGTATATCAACCAACTTTGACAAAATCAGTTTGTTAACACATCACAGATCTATGATTTTCTGACAACATGATGTCGCTAGTATTTATAACTGCCAATATTTATGATAAATGATGATGGTTCCTCTTTCAAAGTACATCTACAAATTGGACTATCCGGAGTCTTTAACTGCTTGATAAACAAAAAGTAGATGTATATCCATGTGTTGAACCATTATTTCTTTCAACAAATGACAATCTTTTACTTTATTATTCAGCTTAAATTGTAGAGACTGACGAAAACACAATTGTGTATTTTGAGCAATTTCGCAAGTATGTGGCAATCCATATATTGATCTGAATGAATCAGAATTCATCTCATCCTTGTTCGTGATATTTTTGATGCTACTTTTCCGATACATTTTCAACATCTCCAAGTCGGAGAAAACTATTTTTAACCATACTTAAGTTATTGGTCTTGATAAAGGCATGGACCCCTACATTTCGGTAAGTTAGGTTTCAAATAAGTACTACGTTTTGATTTGATTTTTTAATTTGAAAATCATCAATCTGTTATTTTCTACAGCGACCCCCTATGATGCCACCACCAAACATGCCACCACCAAATTTTTCAATGCCACCTCCAGGATTTTCAATGCCACCAACCTCCCCAGGAGGCACTCAGACAGGATCGGACCTGAACCAGGAACTGTGGGTAGAGACTAAGACAGCTGAGGGAAAGGTATATAAAACATAATCAGGGTGTTTTCTTTGTGAAAATAGTACTTGCTACTATTAGCGGGCACTCTCGGATGATCGCGAAGTGATCTAGCCAAGCAGTGCGAGCCGTTATAGCAACACATGTACGGAAAGTAAGGGAAAATGAGAGTGAGTTGGTTCTATGCTATATGAAGGCTTAAAAAACTTTTGCCCTTCCAGTTGTACAGGATCGCAAAAAATGACAACATGCGTTGCCCATGACTCCATTGATGTTCTTTTTTTGCACAAACAATTAATTTGACATTTTCAATGAACACCTTGTATTTTTGTCATATCTCCCGCACATTTTTTATGTTAAGATACAATTCTACATTTTTTTTACAAATTGCTGTTTCTGATGAAATCCTTCAGTGTCCTACAAACAATAATGGTTTGTCTCAATAGTTACAGGATAGCTTCACAATTCAATGTTTTGAACATCTTAAACGTTGTTTGGTCCGTAGATCAATGCAAGAGCATCAATATAAGTACTAGGCTTCTGTTTCCACAGGCATACTTCTATAATGCTCGCACCAGAGAATCTGCGTGGGTTAAACCTGAGAATGTGAAGATCATTACGCAGGCTGACGTGGAGGCAATGGCATCGCAGGCCTTACAGACAAACACCACAACATCTGCTGGTGGCACATCCACTGCAGCACAGGCGGCAGTTGCCCAGGGTAAGATCATCTACTACGTATCTCATGAACAGGCTTTTCACTAACTTCTATTTGATCAGACCAAATGACATTTTTAACTGACCAAATTTTGTAAAATTACATTTAGGCCTGCTGCCTGTTCTTAATGGAAACCCTGACTAAGGTTGATAAAGAAATCAATTCAATTTTTTGCATAACTTTTTTCTAATTTTGTTTAAAAAAACAATCTGTTCATAGAATTGAAAACTAGTTAATTTTGCTTATAAATATATATTTTATAATGCTCCGAGATTCATCCTACCTTTTTGAGGGAAATGACATTTTTATCGGTAAAATTTCCTACACGGTTGCAATCGTCCCAATTGGGACAATGCTAAGATAAAGCCTTGTTTTAATTAAAAAATTATAAAAGATTGATTTGCCACTGTCATAAGTTTTTTAATAATTTATAAGGAATATATTAATCAGAAGAAATATCTGTTGAACATTTTTCTCAACGTGTTTGAGATAATAATCTTTATTTTGTTTTAGCTCAAGCAGCTGCAACAAACCAGAACCCAGCCAGTGCCACACCAGACATGACAGGTAACACACTACTCCTGTAAAGAGTCTCTCCATTTTCATTCCTGATTTTTTTTTCTCTTCCAAAACTCGCCTATGAAAATTTGAACTCATATATAGGAGCATTAAAAATTAAACCATAACTAAAATTTATTTGTAAATCGGTAAATTATTAAAGACATTCAAATATGAAATACAATGTTACACAAGGTGCCAAACAATATTAATTGTTGTCAAAAATTTCAGGATTCAATCAGATGGGCCAAGGCTTCACTCCTGCACCCATGACCCAAAACAGTGCACAGCCTATACCAAGTCAGCCAGAGGCACAGCAAACTGCTACTGATGCTGTAGCAGCTCAGAAACCTCCCACCACACAGGTAAATGTTATTTATGTAACTAATTTGATGGATAAACAGTAAGGCATAGTTAGATTTCTTACTAATGTCATTGGTCTACGGAGGAAGTTGTATAGCAATCCTGCCAATCACACGGGAAGCTCTTTGTATGTATTCAGTTAACTTGATGTAGTAGCATTTATCAGTTCAATCCAGATACTGATACTGGTAATAGATTTTTCTGTACTAGAATTCATAAGACTCAAGCATCTTAAATTTTCGTCAGTAACAGGTAACTTTCTGCCCCAAAAACACACACCATTTATTTTCAATTACTGAGGTAAAAATACTTTTCATATAACAAGGCAAAATTTGAAACTAGAAAATTGTATGTTCATGATTTATACTATTTTTTTTATCTGGGGTAATAAATAGTCTTCTACTTAGAAACAAACTTTAGAAAGTGCCATTACAACAGTTTGCTTGTATATTTAATTACTACCAGATGCCACCGAAGCCTCCAGAGGTTGCTGAATGGTCCGAGCATAAAAATGGTGATGGCCGTTCTTACTTCTACAACTCGCGTTCTATGGAATCTACATGGGACAAACCACAGACATTGGTTGACTGGGAAGGTAAATAAAATAGCATGACATATTAGTGAAAGGTTTTAGTAGAAAAATTAATTCAAACTACACTTTAACATGCTACTTTCGTGATATTTACTTTTTGCTATGACCTTTGATAGCAACTTTGTGCTCTGAAAACAAACTGTACTCTGAATCCGAAAATTCAATAACACACTAAATGCACTTAGCAGCCTGTGGTGGAAAAAGGACCACAGCAAACTGAACCTGTTATGCAGTATCATCATTGTTCCAGTACTAAATAATGACAAATGTGACATTGGAGTAAGCTTTATAATAAAGAACTACCTGTAATATGTAAAACATGATGTGAATGATTAATTACAATTTTTCTTGTAATAGTGGTATGATGTGTTAATCTGAAAAATTTGGAAATCACAATTTTCAGAGACATTAGATATTGATAAAATAAGTATTCATAGCTAAAGAGACGCCTGTAAATGTTGTATTATTTGTATTTTCACACAGCTAAACTAGCCCAGAAACAACAGCAACAACTACCACCACCTGTTGCTCCCCAGCAGCAGCAGCAGCAGCAACAGCCACAGCCCATGCAGACAGACAGTCCACAGGTCAATGGATACAATGCAGCAACAGAGGAAGCATCTAATGATACAGAGGAAAAAGAGGAAGAAAAGGAAGAGGTACATATAAAGTTGATATCAGTGTTTAGGAATTTAATAATGACAAACCTTGAGAATACATTTCTTCTTTAGATTTACAAACTGGTAGAAATCTGATATTTGATGATTAGTTTTGAAGATGTTACTGATAATAGTAGGCCTAACCTATTTGGTTGGATAGTTTCCCTGACTTTTAAATCTTGATTAGATTGTAGATTGTAAATAGAAGCATAAAACAATTATATTTGATAATCACAACCTTTTATCAATCCTCCCTTAGTCTTCATTTTATCTCATTTCTGTTCATTTTAATGTTAACTCTATTTTCCTTCCATGGTCAAGGATTTGTGGAAACCAGTCGGGTAGCTTGATCACTATCTCAAAAATCAAGACACCAACTAATATGAATTGTTGATCTCCCCAGTGTTTTCTTGGTCCCAATTACCTCTACCATATATATCTTGTATGTTCAGTATAGTGTATATACCAGTAGAATGCTAAACAGTTCCAATTGTAAATTGGTAAAGTATGCATGTTCTGTAAAATCTCTGTTCTCTGCTCATAAGGAGAAGAAGGAGGAGGAAGATGAGAAGACAGAGGAACAGAAGGCAGCAGAGAAGGCACGTCCCGTGTCCAGTACACCTGTACCAGGAACACCTTGGTAAGTATCCAGTACATCTGTACCAGAAACATCCAGTACACCTGTACCCAGTACCCAGTACCCAGAACACCTTGGTAAGTATCCAGTACAATTGTACCAGGAACACCTTAGTAGGTTCCCAGTACATCTGTACCAGACACACCCAGTACACCTGTACCCAGTACCCAGAACACCTTGGTAAGTATCCAGTACATCTGTACCAGAAACATCCAGTACACCTGTACCAGGAACACCTTGGTAAGTATCCAGTACAATTGTACCAGAAACATCCAGTACACCTGTACTAGGAACACCTTGGTAAGTATCCAGTACATCTGAGCCAGGAACAACCAGTACACCTGTACCAGGAACACCTTGGTAAGTATCCAGTACATCTGTACCAGAAACATCCAGTACACCTGTACCAGGAACACCTTGGTAAGTATCCAGTACATCTGTACCAGAAACATCCAGTACACCTGTACCAGGAACACCTTGGTAAGTATCCAGTACATCTGTACCAGAAACATCCAGTACACCTGTACCAGGAACACCTTGGTAAGTATCCAGTACATCTGTACCAGAAACATCCAGTACACCTGTACCAGGAACACCTTGGTAAGTATCCAGTACATCTGTACCAGAAACATCCAGTACACCTGTACCAGGAACACCTTGGTAAGTATCCAGTACATCTGTACCAGAAACATCCAGTACACCTGTACCAGGAACACCTTGGTAAGTATCCAGTACATCTGTACCAGGAACAACCAGTACACCTGTACCAGGAACACCTTGGTAAGTATCCAGTACATCTGTACCAGAAACATCCAGTACACCTGTACCAGGAACACCTTGGTAAGTATCCAGTACACCTGTACCAGGAACACCTTGGTAAGTATCCAGTACATCTGTATTACGAAAACCATTGGAATTGCCAAGTACATCTTTACCAATAACACTTAATGTGCATTACACTTGTACTGGTACAATCGGTAAGTTGCGAGTTCACCTGTTCCAAGAATACACTGATGCAGTATAGAACATATAGAAGGAACACACTGATACATCAAGTATACCTGTATCAAGAATTTAAGTACAATGTACAGTAAACACCATGGTAAAAAATCTCTTAACGTTTAAGGAATGGCTTTTTTTGTGAAGAAATTTAAAGTAAAATGACATGGACATGCTTGAAAATATGTAGAACTTTAAAAGCCTGGTTTTTAACAGCAGGCTAAAACAGGTACAGCAGTGATGCTTAAAAAATGACCTTCCAACTTTGTTGGCAAAAACATCTCTGAATATACTCATTGACAAAAACTTTGAAAGCTTTCAGACCATCAGTTTTTCCTTAATGACTAGACTTGTAACTTTGGTGTCTTCTGAATTGATTAAAGTTTGACTACTTTGATTTTAACTCTTTCTCCTCTCTGAACGTGATACTCTTGTATAACTATCATCAGATATATGTGTTTGTTGACAGACAGGTGGGTGTGTATTACACTATCATCAGATATATGTGTCTGTTGACAGGTGTGTGTGTGTATTACACGATCATCAGATATATGTGTCTGTTGACAGGTGTGTGTGTATGACACTATCATCAGATATATGTGTCTGTTGACAGGTGTGTGGTGTGGACAGGAGATGGGCGTGTCTTCTTCTATAACCCCAGCCAGCGTACTTCGCTGTGGGAGAAGCCAGAGGAGATCCAAGGACGTCCCGACGTGGAGAAGATGCTTCAGGCCCCCCCTGATGCCACCAAGGGTAAATAGGACTTGTAATGGAGCAGAGAACAATACAGACATACATTTACTAGCAGTAGTAATGACAGTATCCTCAGCTCACAGGAATATAATATACAATTATAATATGTATAATCACATGTCACTAAACTGCTCATTTCCTCCTACACACAAATAGCAAAACAATTATATTAACAGAATTAAAACAAGATATGCTTAATAGAAATTTGAACCTATTTTGACAGGATAACATATCCGAGTCCAAGCAGAATTTCCCTTTTTTCTCTAAAATATCCTGTTTTATTGTAATGATAATAGAAATTCATCTCTACCAATTCAGACCTCTTTTATAAAAGTGCTAAAGAAGCTTACTTAAAACTTCACCTAATGGTCTTCTGTTTTGCAGTAATTATATAGATTATATGGTAAATGCTTAATTTATTGTTGTTGCAGCCGAGAAGAAAGAGGAGGAAGAAGGAGAACCCCAGGCCAAGAAGCAGAAGTAAGTACAAAGAAGGAGAAAAATACATCACTTATTGTAACCGATACATCACTTATTGTAACAGATACATCATTTATTGTAACAGATACATCACTTATTGTAACAGATACATCACTTATTGTAACAAATACATCACTTATTGTAACTGATACATCACTTATTGTAACAGATGCATCACTTATTGTAACAGATACATCACTTATTGTAACAGATACATCACTTATTGTAACATACTTATTGTAACAGTTATTGTAACAGATGCATCACTTATTGTAACAGATACATCACTTATTAGCTCACCTGGTCTGAAAGACCAAGGTGAGCTTATGCCATACCGTGCCGTCCGTCGTCCGTACTTCAACAATTTCTTTAAACGACTTCTTCTTCTTAACCACCGGTTGGAATTCAACTAAATTTGACTGGAAGCATCCCTAGGTGGTGGGGATTCAAAATTGTACAAATGGTGGGGCTGACCCCCCAGGCTAAGGGGTGGGGCCAATAAAATGTATTACTTGGAAATGGTTGAGATCCCCACCATATAACCATATATACAATTGCTGAGTATAAAGAGAAGAATGCACATTTGCTTCCAGGATGTCCCTAGGGTCTGGCCCCACCCTTGGAGACATAGTCCCTGGGCCATAACTTTAAAACGGTTGAGATCCCCACCCCAAAACTATATATACAAATGCTGGGCATAAAGAGACGAATGCAATCATGATATCAGAATAGACCCTGGGGTCTGACCGAACCCCTAGGGACCTAGTTTCTTAGTCACAGCTTGGAAACAGTTGAGAGCCCCACCCTATAACCGTATATATACAATTGCTGAGTATAAAGAGATGATTGCACATATGCTTCCAGGTTGGCCTTGGGGACTGCCCCACCCTTGGAGACTTAACCCCTGGGTCATAACTTTGAAATGGTTAATATCCCCACCCCAAAACTATATATACAATTGTTGGGCATAAAGAGACGAATGCAGTCATGATATTAGAATTGATCCCAGGGTCTGCCCCACCCTTGCAGACTTGGCCCCTGGGTCATAACTTTGAAACGGTTGAGATCCCCACCCCAAAACCATATATACAAATGCTTGGCAAAAAGAGACAAATGCAGTCAAGATATTAGAATCGATCCTGGGGTCTGGACACAACTCTAGGGACCTAGTTTCTGAGTCAAAGCTTGGAAACAGTTGAGATCCCCACCCCATAACCATACATAAAATTGCTGGGCATGAAAAATCTAATATAGCTATGCTACAAGGATTGGCCTTGGGGTCTGGCATATTCCCTTGATCTCATTTGGAGAATAGTTTGCCATGATTGCTTAGGTATCCAGGTGAGCGATACAGGCCCTCTGGGCCTCTTTTTGTAACAGATACATCACTTATTGTAACGGATACATCACTTATTGTAACAGATACATCACTTATTGTAACAGTGCTAGCTGTTTCAAGGGTTACAATGCTGAACTATCTACTCACATATAAAGGGCACTGTTAGAGGGATGAAATGGTGGAGCACTAGACTTGTAGCTGATAGGTTAGGAACGAAGTATTTGAGAACAAATGCTTGTATCAACAAAACTGAAACTTGGACATCAGTATGATAAAGAATGTTTTTTTTAGTTTGGATGGTGCCTTTACTTTGTTGATGTAATTTATATGCTGTGTTTTTAGGATGGATGAGCTGACAGAGGACAAGAAGGACGAGGTGAAGAGGATAGATGTAGGTAAGGAAGCAGCCATTGAGGCAGAGGTCCAGGCAGCGAGACAGCGGGCGGTGGTCCCACTGGAGATTCGCATGAAGCAGTTCCGGGACATGTTGGCAGAGAAGGAGGTAAAACACATTATTTTAAGTTTGGAGTATTTAAGGCAAATGTACACTTTTCCATCTTAATACTGTCAACATAATTTGTCAGGTATTTTTACATTTAGGTATTGGAAATTTCAAGCTTAATCTTAATTATTTTGATCTGGTAATCTTTAAAGCTTTTTCCCATAAAAAAATGATGAGGTTTTTGTGAACTCAAAATTAATGCACAAGCCAGAATCGCAAGAAAAATTAAATTTGTTAAATGAAAGTATTTAAAATCCTTGTTTGTGAGTTCTGATATTGATGGTACATTGCTTTCTGTGATTTTTCTGATACATGATTTGGGAAAAAATTAGTATATGTGAGTTTTATAAAACATTCTGATTCTGACCTGTATGCATGTGTTCCAGGTGTCTGCGTTTTCTACTTGGGAGAAGGAGCTTCACAAAATCGTGTTTGACCCCCGCTATCTACTGCTGACCTCCAAGGAGCGTAAACAGGTATTTGAACAATACGTAAAGGAGCGAGCTGAGGAGGAACGCAGAGAGAAGCACAGAAAACTACGTGAGAGGAAGGACTCTTTCCGACAGCTACTTGATGAGGCGAGACTTCATGGAAAGTATGTACCACCATGCCTTCCTATAGAATGCATTTCAGTGAGGTCTTATTTTAAAGCTATCTTGTATAAAAATAAAATGTTTCAAATATACAGAGGTATGTACGTTAAATGAATTGTTATAAATGTGATTGTAATTTCATCAATTAAACTGAATTAAATTTGGGAGTCTAGCATTTCTCAGTAAAGATTACTGTTGTTCGATCGATAAAACCGAGATTAATAGACAATCAAAAAGTTTCCAATATTATGCTTTTGCATTTTGCATTATTTGTGATTATAATTAGTGAAATGTTTAAAAGTACATCAATCAACAAAGTGGAGAGAACTAGATTAAGCTATTGCTTGTGTAAAACAATAACAATAAAAAATATCCTGAAGAAGTATTTTAGAAATTATGTTGATTCATGAATTTTACCATCATGCTTGAAGTCATGCATTTACTTGTGAATAATATTATCAAATTACCAATGTAATGATTTATGGCAATAAGTCTGTAAACATGCTGACTTGCCAAAACATGATGTTTGGAGACATACTGAAGGTCTTACAGTCGCCATAGCCAGAGGGCCTGCTATATTGGCGAAGGATAGTGTGACCAGTACTGAAGTTTTAAGCCACAGAGCCTACTATTTTGTCACAAGATCGTGTGGCCAGGGTATTTAATCCAGGGTCAAGGCCATGTACAGAACAGCTAGCTTGGTGATATGATAAATGAATTATGTACTTATAGTAGTTGACTGTGGTTTGGACAGTTTGATTGTCGAGCCATACAAAATGTTAAGGTACTTGAATTTTGGAGTCAGATGACATATTTAGATATTTGAATGTGGAGTTGACTGGTTCATAGGTATTTGAAATGATAAATCAAATGGTATTGAGTCAAGCAAAAAGTTTTAGTACTTAATTCTTTCAACAGATATAGGTACATTGATTCTTAAGTTAAACTGTGTTAGGTACAAATAGTACTGATAGAATAGTAAAACACCCTAGTTTAATTCTAAGTTGTTCTAATTTCAAATATTGAAAGGTTAGCTAAGCCTTAATGCAATGAAGGGGTGGATTAAGTTTGAATTATTTTTATGAACGTATCTCTAATTTTCCTCTTGATATGAAAGGTAAATGTTGAAAGAAAAGTTTGTGCTCATGTAGAGATAATAGATTGAGTTTTCATACATCATGTGTTTCAAAATGGTAAAGATTTTGGATGTCGATATTGTAGATCCAGCTTCAGTGACTTTGCAGCTAAATATGGCAAAGATGACCGTTTCAAGGCTATTGATAAAATGAGAGAGAGGGAAGCCATTTTCAGCGACTACTGTTCAGACCTGAGAAAGAAGGAGAAGGAAGAGAAATCCCTCCAAAAAGAACGGGTATGTAGTCGAGGAAGGTGAAACACGGACACATGAGGCAGAGAATGCCTCGATGGTCAATACAGGGTTCATGATCAATCAGAGATGTGCACTGTGCCAACAAGTTATGCTACAACCGTTTCTCATATCCTCTTACACTGAACTCTACACAAGTTTCCATCACAGATGTTAGTCCTTCATGTACTGTTTAATAGATCCAATTTATAGTGATTTTCACATTCATAGCAAAGTGTGTTTGTTCATTTACAAGTTAGTAGTATTACAATGGTTTTGATATTTTTTACTGGGAAGGTTTTCATATACAGCTAAACCATGGTATCATATCGATAAGTTCCTTGTGTATTTTGTTTTATGAAATGTAAGTTTTATTTGGAAAGTATTTAATTCTGGATAGATAAAATGCTATTTAAATAGTAATTACACAAGTAATTGATATTCGGTGAAGAGTTCAATATGTCCCAGTGCCTTCTCTTGAATTAATATGAAAATGTAGTAGTTTACAGTAGTCACATCAGAGGTTAAGTGAATAGTTAAACCAGAATCAGTGGTTCACATTTTTATGACAAGCTGAATTTTTCTTCATTGTGTGCCTCGTTAGTACCTTGATACGCGAAATAAATATGACTAGGATAATAAGTTGTACAATATCATGTGCTGATTATAAGTCACGACATATCAGTCCTTTGAGATAACTTTAATATTTATGCTATTGAGGATCAATAATAAATATTCACAGTTGAGAAAATGCTATCTTTATCCCTGTGTTGACCCCTATTGGCAGGGGAATGGTTCAGTGCAAGAGGAATTGAGAAATATTTGTAGCAGGAGAGACTGCCTAAATCTCTTGATTGCAGTAGAGGAAATAATTATCAAAACTTTCAATTGTTAAAAAACATATCATATTGTGGTTTCTGATTCAAATGTTAACAAAGTAAATAATGATCTGCTCAATACATTTAATTAATAATTTAATTTAATTAAATCTAAGAAATTTGATAAATGATTTATTCCATGACATACAATGATTGTGAAGTTTGAAGTAAAATCAGACACAGTGATGAAGTATTGATCAATATATGTTGTGTGTGCAACAAGAGTATTTTATTTTAACTAATTCTACAGATATTTGTAAGAAATTCACAAAATCATTCAGTTTTTATGTCACATGCTTTTCCTTTCCAGTTTGATTTTAAATTTTTTTTTCAGATCCGAATAATTCTGTTGGTTTGATAAATATTGTAGTAAAAACGTCCCAATTAATGATTTTAAATATGAAATTTGTCTTGGCATTAATGGACAAGTATTTGAAGTAATGATATATTAAAAAAATCATTAATAAAAATATCAGACCAACAGAATTTTTCTTGCAAAGTTTCCATTATTTGCAAAACCATGATATCTTAATTGATAACCAATATTACGTCTACTTGTAAAGTGATACAAATGTCAGCTGTTATAAAGTTGTTACAATTGTTTTATTATAACTTGTTGACATGTTCTCATATCTGGTGAATGTCATTTCTTGATAAATGAACTCAAGTACATGATAACTACATTGTTTTACTATAATTGAATGGTTCATTTTCTTGTGAATGTAAAAATAATTTCAATTTTAATGATAATTCCGATACCTGCCAAATAATTTGAAGTAAAGATTTCTGTAATTTTTTATAATATTATATAACCATAATTTATATCTTTTCATGATAAACATATAATCATGTTTAATATTAATGAATCTGATATAAATATATAAAGACCTTGAAGTCTACTGATCAGTTAAATCATTATTTTTGACATGCTTTCTAATAAAAGAGAGCCACAAGGCTATTAATGGTTAACATATTATTAATATGACATCATGTGCTTTAATTCCTTGATTTGTCCCTTTTCGAAAGAGGCTGATATCGGCAACAGAGCCAAGCTCTAAACTTGGAGGTTGAAATGTGAGGATAACTCACCCCTATGTGTTTAGCGTGACCGACACTCGACCCAGAACAGCTTTTCGGTGTCTGACACTAAGACTATATGAGCCTTATGGTATTTGATTCAAGTTTCTATTTAACGTTTGCCTGTTACATAATGTTGCTATACTGATGAAATCGGTTTCTGAAAAAAGAAATAATGAATTAAGAAGAAACAAATTCTTACACTATTCTTAATCTGTACATACTATGTGGGAGAGAAAATACTTTTGACATGTTTATCTTAAGGTGTTGAATATTAATGCAGGAAATACTTTAGTGAAAAGGTTAGGCATATTGGGAGCTAGACTGCCTGATGGTGAATGGGAATTAAACTGACCTCAAGTTGAAGGGGTATTTCCACAGGATTTCGCCTTTATTGCTGTTATTGAATTCACAGTTAACTATAAGATGCTAATTATAATTTTCTCCAGGTTATCATATTTGGCACTGTCGTACAAGTGTCTAAACGAAAATCCCTGAAATGAGATACAGTCATAGCAATAAAGGCCGATAATTTTATAATGTAATTTCTTCTTTGATATTTGGATTTCATTTAAGGAGGTACATTTAACAAAAATTGGTCTATTTAAGTTCTCGAGATTTGTATGAGGTCTCTGTCTCAAAATTATCTTTCTGATTTAAGTTCGAAAAATACAAGGATTTGTGTGAAATTCAGTGGAAACTTGATTACAAGGATTAGGACTAGATAGACTTCAGAAAATAATCTGAATCTTTTATAAGACAAAAGAAGCTAGTTGATGGTTTTTGGTTATGGGTATCCTCTGGTTAGGTTGGTGTCAGTTTAGTCCGGTATCAATAGGGGAGAAGAGTTAGTAAAGAGGTGTTTTGGGCAAAATCAGGAATTCTTATAAAAACGAAAAACAGTACTGGGTTTCTCTCTATAATTGGTATCTTGGTGGCAAACAAAATCTGTATTCCTTTTGTTTCAATTGAAATTATTTAATATAGGGAGTTAAAGAGTATCATGTAACTGTTCCTTTCAAACAATAAAAAAAAAATACAATTTCCAGCAGGATTTTTGTTTCTCATCTGCAGAATTATTGTTTTAAATATGAAACTAAATTCTATTTGATAAAGGCCAATGGTTTCTAAACCATATATATATGTTGTAAAATCTTAATATATTATATTTAGGTAAGCATATCAAATCTATCTAGTTCTGCAGATGAGGATATAGAACTCTGTTCTAAGATAATTGACTCTAAACTACACTCAAGGAGTCGCCCATGATGAGACAAGAATCAACAATTTTGTGAGATATACATATATAAAGAATTATGTATTTGTGTAGGTATGTGATGCCAACACAAAGCTGTGGAAGGTTTTTGGTGTGTTTTCTAGAGACACTATTACTGTCATGGAACATTAGAAAAAAATAGTTACAAAACATAGAGCTACAGAGGAAATAAATGTCACCAATAACTTATCTTCAGTTTCTACAATTTTATGGATTGATATAACGATCATATGACTTTAAAGATGCCTGTACTTATTTTCACCAAACAAAAGCAAATCAAGAACTTAAATACAAGTTTCCATCAAGTTCTTTGTGCTGGTAACGCATACAATTTGGAAGGATTTCATTACTGTACAACAAGCTATGATTTGTTAGTAGATTGGGATAATGTTGATATCAAATTCCTCTGGATTCATTAAGAAACAGTTTATAGCTTTGATTGACGGTGATGAAGTGTTTCCAAATGTGATCATGTAAACTTACTTATTTATTAGCTGTTGACAAGTCAAAGTGTTGATTAATTTTACCTGCATTTTGATCTGTTAGGTAAATAACACTTAATTATGGACATGTGTCCCTGGCAGGGCGAGTGAGACAGGGTTACTGTATGTAATCAGCTTTGATTTCTCAAAGTGCTGATAGATAATGAAGGATACATAATCTCAACTTTGACTATAATGTCATTTAATTATTTGTGATCTATGCTCTGTGATAATGAAATTTACATAATTCAGATCGTTGTTTTACAAATATAGATCAATTTACAGAGATACGATCCTATTTAGAGAACAATGTTTACAGATTTTATGTAAATTGCATTTGTGTGTCGTTCACTTGGCCTAAACATGTTGACTTCAAAGTGCTATGTAGTCTTTTTATCATGTATCCCTTTGGTTTATATATATATAATGTACATGATTGTATCCAAGTACGTGTGTACTATAGGAAGAGTTGATATACCGGGTATTATTTACACACATATGGCAGTTATGTAAAGAACACATGTGCCATATGTGTGTCACATTCAGCATTTGTGTCCTTTACACAGGTGTCACAGGTGTTAAAATGTTACCTGTACAGAGCATAAGATTTAGATGTAAATCTTCAAATTCTAATTAAATTAATTAAAGAAAACATTATTAGGCTTTATATAAAAGCATGTGCTCTATTTCTTTCATGAAAATATCATATATCGTATTTTTTTAAATGTTATGGTATAAATTCTTTTACAAATAATGTGCCATTTCATAATTCTTTATCCTTTATTTTGATTATTGTCATCGGAACATCAAATTGAGATTTCTTCAGTAATAATTGCTTCTGCTGATCAATATACCAAACTTCTGTCTTTTTTCAAATTTGAATGGCTTAATGCTTTAAGCATTTTAACATGAATTTTTGTTGAAATCATGTAGGGTTAAGATTTGTAATGACATTTTCTTTTCAGGCAACTTACTCCATATTGTTTGTGTCAAAAATGTTACACAAATTCCTAATAATGACAAAGCACATCACATCTATTACACTTGATGTGATAGGAAAATGTGATAAATTTTAATTTTGGCTTAGATGAACAAAACAAAAGACATTTTGTGTAGCATTTACATGACTGCTGTGAACATGTGTCTATTACCTGTTTATAGCTTCCTTTCTCTACATAGTTGTCTTGTCCCTTTCAGCTGAAGTCCGACTTCTTGGCACTTTTGAAGGAAACTTCCGACATTGAGCGACACTCGCGTTGGAGCGAGATCAAACGTAAGATCGACTCAGATCCTCGATACAAAGCAGTAGACAGCAGTTCTCGGCGAGAGGATTGGTTTAAGGACTACGCAAGGAAGTTGGAAGATGTAAGTAGTACATATACCAGTAGTACACACAAGATAATAAGCGGAAGTTAATAACTCTACCAAGATTAAAATTGGAAAAAAAATAGTACTTATTTTCTGCTGAAATTTTGATAAAACATAGGTTAGTAGAGTTCTAAGAAAAGCAAATAGGTTGGCAGTCAGGCTTATATCCTACCATTAATGCTGATTCGATTTACATCAAACACAATTGTAATTATCAGGTCCCAGTACATCATTCAGTACCAAATTTTTTGATATTTTCTGACTGCTTTCATGGTTTGTATCTATGTCAATCAAACGCTGGGAAGGCACCTTTTTTTCATAATCAAACACTTAATGACCTGTCTTGTAACTCACACGTACACTCTTGCTTACCTGTGAGATGATCATCAAGAGTTGGCTACGGTACATTTCATGGTAAGTACAAGGGGTGTACAATTCCACTAGCCAGACTCCAGGGTTAAGGAGATTTCATGTTGAAGCTAGTGAAAACTTTCAATATTTACTAAGAATATGTATGGGACTAGTAGAAATTTTCAAAATGAACCTGTGGTCTAGTGTTCTATATATAAAATTGTACACCCCTAGGGCCTACAGTATCTACCAAAGGCAGAACTGGAATGTTGATTAGACAAATTGTTTCTTTCAAATCGTTCAAATTTGTGTGTGTGCTGCATTCATCTTTCATAACAGTTTCCCCACTGTATACTGAAAGGACTTGTCTAATTTCTTTCTATCAACTGGTGATAAAAATATCACAAGCAGGTCCTTACAATTTACTACTATGTTGTATCATACAACTTAAATTATTGTTATGTATACATTACAGCCTGTATCAGAAGATGAAGATGAAAGGAAGGACAGAGAGAACGATAAGAAAGATAGAGAGAAACAGGAGAGAGTGGAAGCCAGCATCCGTAAACGGGAGGAGGAAGTACAGAGGTCTTTGTCCACATCTCTGCGTGAGCGTGATAAAGAGAGGGAACAACATAAAAAGGATGAAGCCATGCAGCTGTTTAATGCCCTACTCTCTGACCTGGTATGTGCTCCTTAGTAAATCTTTTATACTAAATCTGAACATTTCTTCAATTTGCTTTGGACAAGGATATTGTAAGAATATTTTTCTAAATGAGTAACTGTTAATTGCTTAATTATAAAATTCTTCAATGCATGTACGGACATTTAGTAGGTAAGTGAAAATTCATTGGAGGAACTACCAGAACATAAATTTGGAAAACAATGTGTCTTTTGAAGCACAGAATAAGTACAAATTACTCAAGGAGGGAGATTTTCTGACCTTTTAGAATTATTGTTGATTAAACAATGGTAATGGTGACCCTCAGAGAAAGTAAACTGAAAAATGTTTACAGAAGAAAATGGGAAAAAGACATTTATATTCAGACTCCATTCACATGCAAGGATTTGTCATGTGTGTTTCAGGTGCGTAACTCTGAAGTAACATGGAGAGACACGCGCAAGCAGTTGAGGAAGGACCATCGCTGGGACCTGGCTGATCTCCTTGACCGTGACGAGAAGGAGAAGCTGTTTGAGGAGCATATAGATAACCTCAACAAGAAAAACAAGGACATGTTCCATAAACTAATGGATGACACCATGGTACAGACATTTTTTTAAAACTTTTTCTCTTTGAAGCATAACTCAAATAACAATTGCTTCAGGTTATTGTTTTAATTCAACTATTTTAGGGTGGAGTGGAAATGTCTGGTACACAAAATTCATTTTCATTTCTATTGAATGTGAAAATTCCATATATCATATTAACATTTTGTGAAAAATTGTCTGACATGTCGATGGCAAAAATAATTGATTATGAATCATTTATTTGTTTGCATGTTATAATATAGAGTTTGACTTCAGTCATTATTTCGTTCTATTTGTAAGTGTGCATATTCCAATTTACTTTCAGCCCAGTCTTACATCTGTATGGAAAGAAATCAAGAAACAAATAAAAGAAGATCCAAGATATACAAAGTTCTCATCAAGTGACAGGGTAAGATTAAAGTTCTAACGTTGTGTGAGGCAGCAATGAATATTTTCAGCCTTTTTCAGAACTTAAGCGTGATGTAAACTTTATTTTTTTCGTTTAACTGATTAGTTTTTAGGTCACCTGAGCTTTAGCTCAAGTGACCTATTGCTATCCGTTTTCGTCCGTCGTCGTCCGTCGTCCGTTAACATTTTACATTTCAAACTTAAAGTCAAGTTCTGCTGGGCCGATTGAACTGAAAGTTGGTAGGAATGATCGCCTCATGGTCCTGACAAAGTGTTGTTATTTTTCGGGTCGATCAGAAATCCAATATGGCCGCCACGGCCGCCATTTTGAAAACCTATTTCAAACTTAAAGTCAAGTTCTGCTGGACCGATTGAACTGAAAGTTGGTAGGAATGATCGCCTCATGGTCCTGACAAAGTGTTGTTATTTTTCGGGTCGATCAGAAATCCAATATGGCCGCCACGGCCGCCATTTTGAAAACCTATTTCAAACTTAAAGTCAAGTTCTGCTGGACCGATTGAACTGAAAGTTGGTAGGAATGATCGCCTCATGGTCCTGACAAAGTGTTGTTATTTTTCGGGTCGATCAGAAATCCAATATGGCCGCCACGGCCGCCATTTTGAAAACCTATTTCAAACTTAAAGTCAAGTTCTGCTGGACCGATTGAACTGAAAGTTGGTAGGAATGATCGCCTCATGGTCCTGACAAAGTGTTGTTATTTTTCGGGTCGATCAGAAATCCAATATGGCCGCCACGGCCGCCATTTTGAAAACCTATTTCAAACTTAAAGTCAAGTTCTGCTGGACCGATTGAACTGAAAGTTGGTAGGAATGATCGCCTCATGGTCCTGACAAAGTGTTGTTATTTTTCGGGTCGATCAGAAATCCAATATGGCCGCCACGGCCGCCATTTTGAAAAACTATTTCAAACTTAAAGTCAAGTTCTGCTAGGCCGATTGAACTGAAACTTTGTAGGAATGATTGACTCATGGTCCTGACAAAGTGTTGTTATTTTTCGGGTCGATCAGAAATCCAATATGGCCACCACGGCTGCCATTTTGAAAAACTATTTCAAACTTAAAGTAAAGATCTACTTGGCCGATTGAACTGAAACTTTGTAGGAATGATCGAATCATGGTCCTGACAAAGTGTTGTTATTTTTCGGGTCAATCAGAAATACAATTTGGCTGCCATGGCCGCTATTTTGCTACTAAGTTCTAATAGGCCGATCTCACTTAAAATTGGTCTAGGAATGATCAGCTCATGGTCCTGACAAAGTTAAGTTAACATTATACTATTTTTTACTCAAATTGGTACATATTTCAACAACAAAAATAAATACTGTAGACTCAGGTGACCGTTAAGGTCCATGGGCCTCTTGTTAATATAAACGGATAAAGTTCTTGTATTGTGATAGGATAAAGTTGATAATTCCTCATGTTGTGACTGATCAGGATAATATATATAATATTGTCAATGTTTAGATAAAGAAAATGAAATACATAAAGTTTTCATAATGTGGCAGGGTAAAGCCATTTAAGCTTGAAATTGTACGTAACTATTGTATTATAGCTCTTTTCCACGACATAGATTGTTTTACACAATTCTCATCTGTGGATGAGGTTTAATCTCAGACAAATGAGGTAATGTACAAAGATCTTGCTGCTAGCTTATCCTGCAAATAATGATTTATTTACATGTTCATATTAACAGAAACGTGAAAAAGAATTCAACGACTATCTACATGAGAAATACGTACAAGCTAAGGCTGACTTCCGTGAATTGTTGAAGGAGTCCAAACTGATAACTTACAGGTAAGAGTGCAGGGTTGTGCCATTATAGAAGTAATATTTCACCAGGTTTAGTTTCACTGCATTCCAAACTAGGATGAACTATTTGCCAAAACCTAAATATTTGAAGGGCAAAAGAACAAAAATATAAATTTCATACCATTTCAAATTTGAAAAAGAAGCAAGTTACAACACCGAAGACTGTCTACAAGTTGTGAATTTGTATTGATACAGGTAGTTGAATGTCTAGATTAAATTTGAAATCAGAAATGATAATTACTGATCATGAACCCACAGCATGTGTTGATGGAAAGTTTTGTTTTGAAAAAAATTATAACAACATCTGTGGTTATTTAATTGAGGACATGATACTTTGAACTAAAAAAAAAACCTACATATAATGTTGAAGAATATGTCTTGTGTGATGGTCCAATAAAAATTGTTTTGCAAAACTAGGTAAACTGGTGTTCCCCGCCACACACCTATTATGATGGTGGAATAGCCATAACGTCTGTAAAAAACATTAACAAATAACATGTTCTGATCCTGACAGGTCTAAGAAGCTGTTGGAGGAAACGGATTCACACATGAAGGACATCATCACTATACTACAGGTAACAACAGGTTTTGTCTGTAGTAATACTTCCCCTGTCGATTCGTCATAGAGTTGATAGCTAGACTAAGGATAAACCCTGCTCAGGCCAACCATCAGTGTCAACTCTACATCTACTTACCAGTAGAAATAAGTTTTATTTTACAGACATCAAGTCCATTCTCCGTACAATAGGGTGTATGAAGTGTACTGCATTTGGTTAAACAGTTTTACATTTAGAGATTTAATTATGGTAAAACTTTCTATATATAAGGTCAAATTACAAATATAAGCCTGGGGTACATTTGACCATGTTTGCAAAGACTAGATGCTCTGGGCTTGACACAATATTTTCGCAAATTTATTGTGGTGTCCATAACCACTTCCTCAATGCCAAATGTCTTTGTGTCTCCCATTTACAAGTCTGTGCCTGAGATGTAACAAAAATTCTCTTGTGTCTCCAGAATGACAAGCGCTACCTGATCCTGGATTGTGTGGAGGATGAGCGTAGCAAAATCCTCATGTCCTACATTGATGATCTGGACAGGAAGGGTGTGCCCCCTCCCCCCACAGCCTCAGAACCCTCCCGAAGATCCACCAAGTGAACTCTTTGCCCAAGGACTGGGTTACAGTGACAATGATATTGTTGTTCTAATTGGCCAGCTGTAGATTTCACAGACAATTCAAAGGCGTGACATAGTGTTGTCGACTCACTCGGACATTTTACTGACTCGTGTCCACGGAGAGAGATTTAATTGTTATGTTATGTTTCTTGACTCATTCATCAACAACCGAGATGATTGTTTGAAGGTACAAAAGTCTTGTAATACATTGTTGTGACTGGTTGGTCGTTAAACAATTCAATTGACAGTGCATTTAGTGGTGATGAACATCGTTGTTTTACATTGTTTTTAGAAGATTTAGTTAATATTTTGACACGGATACAGTGTGTTAAGACTGATCGGTCGACTGCCACGGGTCCTGTTGTAGGTTGATGGATAATGGAACATTGCTACTCCAGTTATAGAAATATGGCAATTCAGAAATCTGTCAAGTTGTTATAGATAGGTTCGTATTCCCCAACATTAAAAGTATGTCAGATTAATATAGCAGTGATCTAGGAAGACATGGTTATATTATTTACAGTACAGTAAAACCTTGATATGATGCCCCTTGTTTCATTTTCCATCTTGCTTACCGCCACCATATTTCTAGACTCCCTTTTCCTTTCTTTATAAGAAATCTCCTTAAACGTCTTCTTAACGAGAGTCTCCTTTAGGTTGGTTTAGCCAAACCTCTTTATATTGCCAAAATTTGGCTAGACAAAGGGGGCAGTATAACAAGGTTTTATGGTACTGTATAGATACACTGTTTATCCCGGGTGACAGCAGTTATTGGGGAGCTACTCTGAAGGGTGGCTATCTGCTAATGTTGTCAGTATCATCTCATTCACAACTCTGCACTGTTTCAATATACCCATTCGTGGAAGGCAAATTATTAAATTTTGTGGAAAGTGGATATTGAAAGGAAGGCTGCATTATAAATTTAATTAACTTCTGTCGGTGGTGTCCATGAAAAAAGATGTCTTCTATTGGATTGGGGTATCATTTAATGTAACGACCTCATCACCCTACATTGGTTTTAATCTACATTTTGATTTTATTCATAGCTACATTGTGTGTATAATTTAGACAGGATTTGTGATTCATAATGTGTGTGAGTGTACGAGTGAGCTAGTGTATGATCCTGAATCTGTATCATCTAAACCATTCATAATGTGTTCATACCTTTAGTTTACATTTTCATCCATCAGTAAAGGTGTGTTCAGACTCGTAGCCTGGGTGAAAATGTTAGCATCCTGTCAGCTTTTCTTGGAATGTTCCCATCAATTCAAAAACATTCCATGACATCATTTCCGAGAAAAAGAGGGTAAGGAAAAAAATTCTTTTATGGTTTTGATGTAGGATGTTAATCAGTTTAGTTTTTAATGGTACAATTATACCTGCCTACCAGTAAGCTGTTCGTTATTTCATCAGGTTTCCAAATTTCTTAAATAACAGTTAATACGTTACACCTTGCCTGATATAAAATTGAGTGCCATATCACATTAAGACAACAAAAAACTAACAGAATTATAAAGTATTTTCAAGTGAAAACATGTAACGATGATATTTTTCTGTATTAACTAAATGTGCTAAGAAGCAGGTGTTTGATAGTTTTAGGAGTAAGGTATTAACTTTCACAAAAATAACAGTCAGTGAATGTGAACAGTTTATTTTCCCATTTTCTGTTTCTGATTATTACAGAGATATCTAAAAGAAGTGGGATATATGAGGCTTATTAAGTTGGTGATCTATTGGCACCGGTTACAGTACCAATGTTGATAACTTGCACGGGAGGTGTTGTCTATTCTCTAAGCACTGATCTTTTATACAGAATTCGAGAAATTAACTTTTTATAAGTAATTATTTTAAGAAATAGAATGTGATATTCAGTAGTACTAGTAAATGAAATCCATAACACAAAGATGTTTTATGAAAGGTATTACCTTCAAGCATTGTTTTTTTAGCGAAGTATATTAATGTAAATAGAATATATTATAGGCTTTGAAGGACGCCTGACAATCGGGTCAATGCTGACAGACTAGACAAGACTCACATGTGTTCTAGTTGTACATTAAAGATGAGACAATTTGCAACTGATCATGTTATTCATTAAGTAGTTTAAATAGATTTAAATAAGTTTTTATTGACTTGTAAAGGTGACAATACTTGTTTACATCTCTGAAATGACATCCTGAATCTTTGTTTATGAAGAACACAGTTAAAGATTTCCAATAAAAAAATGTGACTACCATGATAATATGAATACACTTAACTGAAGGCTTTGACCTCCGAGGGAAAATATTACAATTCAACAGAAAAAGTTCGGACAACCAATTTTACCAATTTCAAAGCAGTAATTGCCCAAAATGTTGATATAGTAGAATAAATGAACTGATATTTACATTAAAATGTCATTTAAATACATGTTCATGTATTAACAATCATCTTAAAAGTTAAATGTTATTATTGTTTTAAACTGTTTTTAGAAATAATATTAAAATTGTATTGAATCAAGATTAGCATTAATTCAGGCGTAAAGGTGTTGTAATTGTGAGAACACTTGTGTATATAAAGTTTGTAACAGGATGTGAGGACCAAGTGACAAAAACTATTGTACAGCAGAACCTTGTTATAGTTAAGAAAATATCACAGACATCAACTATATCGAACCAAAGTGCTTCAAAGATTTAATCTTAAAATATTATACACCAGATTTTGTTTAGGGTAGGTGTAGGGGGAGAATTTTGACATCTACACAAGGTTTTGCAGAAGAAGTTTCTTAATACTGATTGAAAGATTTTGCAATGAAAATGATGTGGAGACGTTTTATCTTTCACATTCAATTGTTGAAAATACTTAATGATGGTGTTAGTAATGATTACACGTGACATGTCTGGTCTGGTATTGTCTTGTGTCATGTGTGACTCGGACTAAGATGGCTTTATACATGGAGCATTACAGATGTTTGTGTGGTGTATAGTGTAATGGTCCAGGGAACAGGTAGGTTATGCGAGTATGTGTACAATAGGACTAATAGGACTGTAATGGGACTATTATAGGACTGTAATATTATGTAAGTGCACATGAATGGGACACAATAAATGTACCATCTATTCGAGTGTTAACTTCTTTATTCTTGCTGAAAGACAATGTCTTGAAGGTTAAGTTTGTAAGCTCACCTGGCCCGAACTTATCCCATGGTCCGGCGTCTGTCGTCCGTCAACTTTTTCCTTTAAAAAGCTACTAGTCCTGAACGGCTCAGAGAATTTTGACCAAATTTGGTCTGGAGCATCATTTGCCAAAGGGTTCTCAGTTTTGTATAAACGGAGGGTATGGTCCCCCTGGAGGCATAGGGGTGTGGCCAAATAGGGGGAAAATAGGTAAATCTTTAAAAAATCTTCTTCTTCTCAACCAATAGAAGGATTTTGACCAAATTTGTCCTACTGCATCTTTGGACAAAAGAGACTCAAGCTTGTATAAACGGAGAGTGGTCTCTCTGGGGGCAGGCCTAATAGGGGAAATTTTTCTCCTACTATACAAGTGAAGGGATTTAAACCAAATGCAGTCTGAAGCATGATTAGGGACAAAAGAATCAATTTTGTACTAAGGGCAGATGGGTGGGGCCCATTAGGGGAAATAGAGGAAAACATCAAAGATCCTTCTCCTTTTGTACCGATGAAGGGATTTTGACCAAATTTAGTCTGGAGCATCATTGGCCAAAGGGTTCTCAGTTTTGTATAAACGGAGGGTATGGTCCCCCCTGGGGGCAGAGGGGCGGGGCAAAATAGGGGGAAATAGGTAAATCTTTAAAAATCTTCTAATCAACCAATAGAAGGATTTTGACCAAATTTGTTCTAGAGCATCTTTGGACAAAGGAGCCTCAAGTTTGTATAAACGGAGGGTGTGGCCCCTCTGGGGGCAGAGCGACGGGCCCAATAGGGGAAATAGAGGAATTTTTTTTCTACTATTACACAAGTGAATGGATTTAAACCAATGCAGTCTGAAGCATGCTTAGGGACAAAAGAATCAATTTTGTACTTTCGGGCAGATGAGTGGGGGAAATAGAGGAAAAAATTATAAGATCCTTCTCCTTCTGTACCGTTGAAGGGATTTTAACCAAACTTGTTCTAGAGAATCTTTGAGCAAAGGGAATTGAATAATTATAAATGGAAGATATGCTTTCAAAGCATCTAATTATTGTATATAGGAATTTTTTCTCCCATGTTACTGATAATCCGTATTTGCCCAGTGTTAATTTCCCCCTGGCAGTAGATATACCAGTGCTGTTATAATGAATTCACACTCATTATTGAGGGAAAAATTAACTGCAGGAAACATTTGGCTTAAACAACTTAAGATGTCTTTTCTAATCATAATCTTAATTCATAAATTGCCTTCGAGCTTAATAGTAAGATACAGCATCCAGTGTCGGTCTGTCAACATTGTTCTTGGAACTGCTTCTCAAATACTGAAAGTCCTAGGGTCATGATATATGGCCAATAGGTACCTGGGATGAATTGTTAATTTAAATGGACTTATTTCCAAGGTCACCTTAGTCATATTGTTGAAAACGGAAACATCCATTATCTTGAGAATTATAATTTAAACCCTAATATAGTCTGTAGCATCCTTGGGCCATAGAGACAAATATTTTTCAATGCCTACTCCTTTGTTTATCAATGAAGGGATTACCAAATTTAGGTGAAAGGATACCATGACCTAGAGAACAGTTGTATAATGAATTAAATGTATGGCTACACTATTGGGGCCCAGTCATACAAGAGTACCTATAGAGACTCTGACATTACAACATTTTCCCTCGGTTTTCAGTTTGTTAGCTCACCTTGTCCAAAGGACCAAGGTGAGCCTATGTCGTCCATCTGTCAGTCAACAGTGACATCAATTTCTTTTGAACTGCTGATTGGCATTTCACAAAATTTAACTGGATATATTCATAGGGGATTCAAATTTGTACAAATGGAGGGTCAAAATCACCTTGCTTTAAAACGACTTCTCTGGAGCTATGAGATTAAGGTCATCCATAATTGGTTGAACAATTACATTCTCAAGAGGTTTGGAATGCAAATAATATAAATTAGCAGCAGACCACTGGGGACCGATTGGAGTGGCCAAAATGGTGATTTGGCCTTCTTATTTTGTCTTGTCTGAATACATGTATGCTACCAGGACTGGCTAGGACCGGCCTCAGGGAAATATATGTCCACTAACCCAGGTAAAATAGCCAAACCATACCGATAAATGTCGCATACACATGCAAAGGTTTAGTTAGGACAGAATCTGTCTCCGGCACACATGGAGGCACGTACTTAAATGACCTTAACTGTTGATAGGACTTTAAACCCTATAAAACCAAGCTATGGCAGATTATTGATGAGAGCACCGTGCATACTTGTACCACAAGTTCCTTCCAAGTATTGTTTAAGAGCTTGGGGCTATAGTGACGTTTTTGACTTTTGATTTAGTATAAAACAAAGGTTTGCTCAACGGATAGTTGGGTTCTGGAGACCATTAAGGATGGTTATCCTGTTAACTCTAGCAGAGCACCCATGTCATAGAAGCCAGAGATATGGTTTTGATACAGGTATTGAGACACAACACTTATGTTACTTAGCTGGAAGATGTAGCCACAACGCAGAAGTTACGAGTTTATATTACTGTACATAAATGAGATGTTGTTACCTACTGTACATGTACTCGTAATATTAAGACAGATGATTAACATTTATGAATAGACATGGCTATTACCAACTAATATACCTTTCTCATTTTGGGGTAGACCTAGCACGGAGCAAGGAGACAGAAACCTAGACAAGCAAATACAGGGGTCATTCCAAAAATAATTTTATATGGAACGTAGCGTATAGGGTATGTCGGAGTGTGTACACGCACAGGTACGTGACTACAGGTAAGCGAACAGGTAATATCATATGGAGACACATTATACAATATTATGTGACCGGTGACCACAGTCGTTATAGTATTTTTTCGTGTCTCACAGCGGTAAGTATGTAACCGTGGTAATTGATATTTCAATGTCTCCACTGAGGATCTCACCCGGGACCTGAATGAGTTAAAAGAAATTCCCAGAGCCAAAAAAAGTCAGTAGGAAGAAGGTGGTATTTTACCAGAATGACAGGGATCACATTTATACATTTGCAGATTAAATTGACCATCCACAAACTTCTGATGACACAATATTTCTATTTTACAAACGAAATGTGTAACGCTAACACTGTGTCTTTTAATAATAGCATTAAGCTAAAGGGACTTGTTCCACACATTTTCATCTCTCTGTTCCTTTGCATTTTTCGTATGTTCCTTTGCAACAGTAACTATCCTCGATATCCAGGGGTTACGCTCTCTTTTGCTCTCTACACCTGTAGAGAGCGTAGAGAGCAAAAGTGAGCATAACCCCTGGATATCGGGGGCAGGGGGGCAAAATCCTTAGGTGAGAGGGTGAGATCAGCCAAGAGAAGATTATCAATTGTTATGATAATCAGGGGATGTAACTGTAGGTAAGGAACACAAAAAGATAATTCTCTATTGTTTTGTCACAAGCAGGGGGACATCCTTAATACAGATGAAATGAAAAAGATTTTGAGATGTTCCCTGAATTTACTACTCTCAGTGTCTGTCTCTGGCTCCATGCTAGGTCTGCCTCAAAATGAGAATATCTATTACGAGCGTTGCCGGCTACTGTGTTGCACCTGCATACTACGCAGATGATTGGGTTGATAACACTCAAACTTAACTTACAGCTACCTAATCAAAATGCTTGCCTGAGGATTATTTTTCTGGTTTGAAGGTCAAAGATCAAGGTCAACTACTATAAAAATAAGCACACTAAATTCTGCAGCACACAAATATCCCCAAGTTAAAAATCAAAACCATGTTGTCTCTTGACTTCCAACACTGATCAAGGGGGTTATTTCTAAAAAAAAATCCACTTTGACCTGTCAAATTGTGATCACGCATATATATCAGTGCCGATTGTCTTTTCATTAAAACAGATAATCAAGAGTCAAAACAAACAGTTTTATTATCTTTTATTAGACTTTGTATTAAATAGAAAATAATATTTAATTAAAACAATCCTCTTGATATCAAAATAAACAAGAGGCCCATGGGCCTAAACGGTCACTTGAGTCTACAGTATTTATTTTTGTTGTTGAAATATGTACCAATTTGAGTAAAAAATAGTATAATGTTAACTTAACTTTGTCAGGACCATGAGCTGATCATTCCTAGACCAATTTTAAGTGAGATCGGCCTATTAGAACTTAGTAGCAAAATAGCGGCCATGGCAGCCAAATTGTATTTCTGATTGACCCGAAAAATAACAACACTTTGTCAGGACCATGAGGCGATCATTCCTACCAACTTTCAGTTCAATCGGTCCAGCAGAACTTGACTTTAAGTTTGAAATAGGTTTTCAAAATGGCGGCCGTGGCGGCCATATTGGATTTCTGATCGACCCGAAAAATAACAACACTTTGTCAGGACCATGAGGCGATCATTCCTACCAACTTTCAGTTCAATCGGTCCAGCAGAACTTGACTTTAAGTTTGAAATAGGTTTTCAAAATGGCGGCCGTGGCGGCCATATTGGATTTCTGATCGACCCGAAAAATAACAACACTTTGTCAGGACCATGAGGCGATCATTCCTACCAACTTTCAGTTCAATCGGTCCAGCAGAACTTGACTTTAAGTTTGAAATAGGTTTTCAAAATGGCGGCCGTGGCGGCCATATTGGATTTCTGATCGACCCGAAAAATAACAACACTTTGTCAGGACCATGAGGCGATCATTCCTACCAACTTTCAGTTCAATCGGTCCAGCAGAACTTGACTTTAAGTTTGAAATAGGTTTTCAAAATGGCGGCCGTGGCGGCCATATTGGATTTCTGATCGACCCGAAAAATAACAACACTTTGTCAGGACCATGAGGCGATCATTCCTACCAACTTTCAGTTCAATCGGCCCAGCAGAACTTGACTTTAAGTTTGAAATGTAAAATGTTAACGGACGACGGACGACGACGGACGAAAACGGATAGCAATAGGTCACTTGAGCTAAAGCTCAGGTGACCTAAAAACCCAAAATGAACAAAAAATAATAATTTGTACAATTACGGATCCTGGTTACTCTATGATATTAAAGATGATGTTTGCAGTAGTGACAAATGTAAATCAGATCCTGTTTCTAAATATTTATCCCCAGGAAGTGATTTGTAGATAATATACTTTGTAAGAGTAACCAGGTTCCATTAACTATATGACATTTTTTCCCACAACACATCAACAATAAAATGTAGCTCGCACACCTACAAGCTTTCTCATACATCGTAAGATCCCCGCCATCTCTATCAATTATCATGAATCAGAAAATACAACTTCAACAGTATAACTACATACAGATCCTCACCGAGTGGTTGCTGTTGGAAGGTTATCCAGTTTTTGAATTTTACTCTTCATAAAATATGATAATTAAGTAACACCAGTTAGATATTATGACAAAACAATGATGAGTTGAGGAAAACCATTTACAGCAGCATTATTAGTGTCTTTGTGATATTTTTTGTCCTAAAATTTATCCCAGGAAAGAAAATCACATCACAATAAACAGTTGAACTATTTACTTTCTTCCAATTAAATGCCACAGAGGTCCTGCATTCAATTGATATAAATTAAAAGTTTCAACCTTACAAGATACAGGTTCTGTACGTGGCATCACTCGTGGTCAAATCAGCCCACTCATGAAACACATTTTCGTTTTTGATATTTCTGTAAATTCCCTGCCTCATCTCAAATATCCAGAGGAAATCTCACTACCTCCTTGTGACTTCCTGGAGAATTTTTAGCTCACCTTGGGGCTGAGGCCCAATAGGGGAAATATAGCAAATACTATAAAATCCTTCTTCTGTAGGAATGAAAGGATTTGTTCCATATTTAGTCTGATGCATCCTTTGGTGAAGGGGAACCAATTTTGTATAAACCGTGGGTATGGCCCCCCAGGGGCCGGGCCCAATAGGGGAAACATAGCAAATTATTCTTTAAAATCCTTCTTCTTCTGTAGGAATGAAAGGATTTGGTCCATATTTGGTGTGGAGCATCCTTTGGTAAAGGGGAACCAATTTTGTATAAATGGTGGGTGTGGCCCCCTGGGACCTGAGGGGTGGGGGCCAATAGGGGAAAT
The DNA here is from genome assembly GCF_002113885.1 of Mizuhopecten yessoensis. Taxonomy (NCBI): domain Eukaryota; kingdom Metazoa; phylum Mollusca; class Bivalvia; order Pectinida; family Pectinidae; genus Mizuhopecten; species Mizuhopecten yessoensis. Next base: position 412,110 of record NW_018407539.1, read on the forward strand.
AGAGGTAAAACATTTACAATCCTTCTTCTACCATAGGGATTTAGGGATTTTATCCTAATTTAGACTAGAGCATCCTTGGGACTCAATTTCGTATAAAGAGCAAGTGAGGCCCCCCTGGGGGCAGAAGGGAGGAAGGGCCCAATAGGGGAAACATAGCAAATTCTTCAAAATCCTTCTTCTTCTGTAGGAATGTCAGGATTTTGTCCAAATTTGGTATGAAGCATCCTTGGGTGAAGGGGAACCAATATCGTATAAACGGTATGTCTGACCCCCCTGAAGGCAGAGAGGCGGGGCCCAATAGGGGAAAAGAGGTAAAACCTTTAAAGTCCTTCTTCTACCATAGGGATGAAGGGATTTCTTCCCAATTTGGTCTGGGGGATCTTGGGCAAAACAGATTTTTTTTTTTAATAAACAGTGAGTGTGGCCCCCGTGGGGGCAGAAGGGCGGGCCCAATAGGGGAAACATAGCAAATTCTTCAAATATCTTCTTCTGTACGAATGACAGGACTTTATCCTTATTTAGTCTGGAGCATCCTTGGGCCAAGGGTACTCAATTTTGTATAAACGGTGGGTATGACCCCACTAGGGGCATACGGGTGGGGCTCTGTTTGAAATTTGTTTTCACTATATCTCAAGTGCTGGATGGATCTTTCTGAAATTTCATGTACTTACAGCACCTACCATGAAGTGCTATATCTTTCCTTCATAACAATTATTTTAAACATATTCAGGTGAGCAATACAGGCCCTCTGGGCCTCTTGTTCACATTAATCATCTCCTACCTCCCTATCATGTCTCGTGTGTCTATCTTTGTCCTTCTTTGAGACTTTTCAGACTATTTCAATTTCTGTTCCCAAACAGTTCAAGTTTGAGCCTGCCAGCCTTTCTCACTGTCAACATCTTGGAGTATATGAAGAGGCATTACCTTGTAGTTTTGTTTGGACAAATCAATTTATATCAAAACTTCAAATAATTTTATCTATGGAATGTAAGACTCTCCTAGTTTAAGAGGAAAAATCATAAACTTGTATAGCTAATTTGTGATCTGATTTTGTTTTCTGGGACCTAAAACAAGAAGATATCGCCATTATAATGCTGCTTTAAAATGGCTGAGAATGTAAACAAAAGCTGCCAGAATATAACGACAAATAAATAATTTAATTTTTGCATACTGGTATACATATTTTAGAGTTTTAAGACAATATATGAAAAAAGGACGCAATTCAGCAGTCATTAAATCTTTTCTTCATAGAAAATATAGACAGCCTACACTTTATTATCCTAGAGGAGAGAACCAGTTACGTTACGTATATCATATATACAGGAACATTTGATAATACACTAGTGCACTAAAAAGAGAGGACAATACATTAAAATCTACACCAGTCACATGATCCTCCTCATACACACAGCGTCCTGATTTAACACGTTAAAACTGATTGCAAGTAAGGACACTTATTTCATATGTAAGATGGAAGTTAGCATTGACTTTAGGGACCTTCTCAAATGAATAACACTAGTCTTGATGATGTGTAAACAAAAACAAACCCTCCATCAAATCTACAACCGGCAAACATTGTACAGCTGATGGGTCTATGCAAAAAATGTGTCTGTTAGATATATGAAATATACATGTTTATTGATGAATCTGTACAACAAATTGTTTTTGTTAAATTTATTACTAAATGTATGTCAAAGGAATGGTGAAGCAATTGTTTAGGTATATATTAATGTACAAAACATAAAATTAAATAAAACAAAATTACTGCAAATCTACAAAAAAGGACAGCATTATTATTGTACATATATATATTAAGCAATGACATTTCCGTGTATCAATATTAAAATTATCTTTATGAAAGTATTAAAGTACTTTGAATTGAATAATCCATAATGGTCAAAGTGTGAAATGTGACAAATTTGATTTTCACAAATATAAAAAAAATATACAATATCTAACTTATTTTACCCATGACAATTCCACACTTTGTGTGAAACCCAAATCCAGGTGAAATAATTTTCACAGATGAGGGTCAATTTTGCACCTATTTTACTGCCTTTTCACAGATATAATATGGTAAAAAAAAAAAAAATGATATTCCACATCAATTCATTTGACGTCATGCATTTAAGTGCCCAAAATAACACAAATAACATTGAATACCACATTAGGTATCTAAATCATGACACAAAACGTTAGCTATATAGGTAGTCTATGACATTGAGCAGTGTGGTAGAAAATTGGTCACCATATACTGCTTAAAAAAATAAAAATAAATAAATCTCTGAAATGTTTAGTTTTCTGTCTCTTAGGATATGGTAATATTTTTACATATCACAAAATAAAACCAACCAAAGCACATTTTAAATGTCTGTTACACTCTACAAAACATGTTATGGAATGTATACATACATGAACATTAACATTAGAAATACAGTAAAACCTCTACATAACACCCTCTATTTAAAGGAATACAGTAAAACCTCTACATAACACCCCCTATTTAAAGGAATACAGTAAAACTTCTACATAACACCCTCTATTTGAAGGAATACAGCAAAACCTCTAAATAACACCCCCTATTTAAAGGAATACAGTAAACCCTCTACATAATACCCTCTATTTGAAGGAATACAGCAAAACCTCTAAATAACACCCCCTATTTAAAGGAATACAGTAAAACCTCTACATAATACCCTCTATTTGAAGGAATACAGCAAAACCTCTAAATAACACCCTCTATTTAAAGGAATACAGTAAAACCTCTAAATAACACCCTCTATTTAAAGGAATACAGTAAAACCTCTAAATAACAACCTCTATTTAAAGGAATACAGTAAAACCTCTACATAACACCTCCTATTTGAAGGAATACAGTAAAACCTCTACATTACACCCTCTATTTGAAGGGATACAGTAAAACCTCTACATGACACCCTCTTTTTAAAGGAATACAGTAAAACCTCTAAATAACACCCTCTATTTAAAGGAATACAGTAAAACCTCTACATAACACCCTCTATTTAAAGGAATACAGTAAAACATCTACATAACACCCTCTATTTGAAGGAATACAGTAAAACATCTACATAACACCCTCTATTTAAAGGAATACAGTAACACATCTACATAACACCCTCTATTTGAAGGAATACAGTAAAACATCTACATAACACCCTCTATTTGAAGGAATACAGTAAAACATCTACATAACAGCCCCTATTTGAAACAACACACCACCAATGTGATTTAATGATCCACTTCCTGTTATCTCCACAACCAATGCATAGGACTACCGATATAAATCCCCAAACACCTTCATAATGAACTTTAATTCACTTGAAAAATTATGGAAATATAACATGCTTTTCTTGACATCCCATATTTTGCACATTTTGTTGATATCTAAATGGACATAAAAACAAAAACAACAGTTTAGATATTGAATTTATGTGTAGCCTAGTGCACTGCTAATTATGTTTCCCTGCTATCCTCAAATGTCCAGTTTGACCACTTGATTTGTGGAGAAAGCCCATTTAAATACTTGTAAATGAGCATGGATAATGTCAGGTGACAATTTCAAAATGAGGCAGTTTCATTTAGAAACACAAGTATTGGCAAAGGGCCTCAAGAGTGGTGGATATATTCGCACATTAAAATCAAGGAATAAGATGGTTACTAAGTCTGTGTTGAAACTGATCAAATCACACAGTGTGTGGGTCAAATTTTGTACAGTGGTATATAGTTGTAATCCAGTTACATAGTGTCAAAACAGAAACGAAAACATACATGTATATTAAACAACACAATATAGGAGATATATATCTATCTTTCATTCAAGGTTACATTGGAAGCTCTCTCTCTGTTATAACATTATTATACATGTTATATCGGGATCATTATATACAAGTAGGTGTAAATGAGGATAACCTGTGGTACACACCTTAACATATCCCGAGTTATTTTCTTCAAGGATAAATTATGAACTTTTCTAACAAAGAAACAATCATACTAGAAACGTGACTTATTTATGGCACAAATATAACCTCACAGTACAAATGAGTGTTCACACCTACGTTGTGAAGAAGATGAATTAGCTTCGACTAATTACACTCAGCACAAAACATAAATTTCAGCATCATTTGCACAGTTAACAACTGCAATGAGTGACCAACATGTTTGTCAAATAAATATGGGCCTTAACAGGTTTTACAGGTATGTATAGGTCACATGACTCGTTACTGCCACAATCCCATCAATACACGAATGGATTTGATTTCAGTTCAAAATGAAAAAGAAAAGTTGCAGAACATTATATCTGTCAATGCGAAAAAAAAGGCCAAGGAAATAAGCCATCACTGGCTTACTGTCTAAATAGGTTTGAATATAAGACTACCTTGAAAATAGGACGGCTTTGAAAGTAAGGCTGGGAATCTTTACGAAAAATTAAGACAAGCTTCAGCTTATTATAAAGGTTTTAGGATATTCAACAATACATGTATTCTAACAGTCAAATCTTAGATATAATAACGTAGAAAGAGATGGTCCCTCGTTAGAGTGGTCCCTTTAGAAAGGGTCTACTAAACCTGATCATGACCTACTTCATAGTATGTTTCTACATTTGTTATGTATAAATGTCTACTGAGATTCTTAACAATGAGAGTTTATAAATACAGAGTACTACAACAATGTAAATTCAATATCAAAGTTTTACTACACAAACAATATACATATTAAACGTGTCACAACATCTCAAGATCGACTGGTATCCTTTGTCAAGCTATGACTGAGTGAGCGATTTGTATTTATTGTACAACGATGTGACGAAATTGTATGTTTTTCATGTCTCTCAACCCGAGACATTTGCTTATCGATATTGTGAAAAAAGTAAAACTTTATATCACATATTTCCAGACTGATGAATCTTATTGAAGATAATGTAAATTCAAATTTTTCAGAGTTGTCTGCAGCTTTGAATGGGACATGATGGAATGTATTAATGTAAATATTACATAATATAAAAACACAACCAGATCTAGAACATGAGTATACAACCTAAACCAGAAAGCTGAATTATTTAAACACAATCAATAACTATAACATAGAGACAAGGACCATATATGGCAGTTAATTAGTTTATGGAATGATGAGGCACTTGACAACAGTGTAGGGACTTAGCTATTGACGATACTTTATGGAATGGTTAGTCACACACAAAATATTCCTCATGGCTGTGCTCCCAGATTGTTAATTAATCGCCTTTCATCAGCAAAATACATATTCACGCTGTGTTAATTTTGTATCATTGTATGGATTATTATATTGTTAGCAGAATACTTATGTTTGCTTGTACAATTGTATCATGATAATTCACTCTAATTATGGAGGGCTAATATTGAAACTTTGACAAATACCTTTCCGGTGAATGATACAATATATCCTATTTACAAGCTGAAATCAATATGCGTTTAATTTTTCATGGGACGATATCAAGAATTATACCCATGTGGCAAAAGCTAAAAATATTTAAAGACCACTTCCGTCGAAAAAATAGCATAAAATGTTTTTGCTGCTAGAAGGAATGATTCAAATTTGACAAAGATGTGTCCTGTCGTTATCTATGACTGTGTGTACAAGGACATCTATAGGAGTACAAGGACATCTATAGGAGTACAAAAGGACATCTATAGGAGTACAAAAGGACATATATAGGAGTACAAAAGGAATTCTATAGGAGTACAAGGACATCTATAGGAGTACAAGGACATCTATAGGAGTACAAAAGGACATCTATAGGAGTACAAGGACATCTTTAGGAGTACAAAAGGACATCTATAGGAGTACAAAAGGACATATATAGGAGTACAAAAGGAATTCTATAGGAGTACAAGGACATCTATAGGAGTACAAGGACATCTATAGGAGTACAAAAGGACATCTATAGGAGTACAAGGACATCTATAGGAGTACAAGGACATCTACAGGAGTACAAGGACATATACAGGAGTACAAGGACATCTATAGGAGTACAAAAGGACATCTATAGGAGTACAATGACATCTATAGGTGTATAAGGACATCTATAGGAGTACAAGGAGTACAAGGACATCTATAGGAGTACAAGGACATCTAAAGGAGTACAATGACATCTATAGGAGTACAAGGACATCTATAGGAGTACAAAAGGACATCTACAGGAGTACAATGATCTATAGGAGTACAAGGACATCTATAGGAGTACAAAAGGACATATATAGGAGTACAAGGACATCTATAGGAGAACAAAAGGACATCTATAGGAGTACAAGGACAACTATAGGAGCACAAGGACATCTATAGGAGTACAAGGACATCTACAGGACTACAAGGACATATACAGGAGTACAAGGACATCTATAGGAGTACAAGGGCATATATAGGAGTACAAAAGGACATCTATAGGAGTAACAGGACATCATTAGGAGTACAAAAGGACATCTATAGGAGTACCAGGACATCTATAGGAGTACAAAAGGACATCTTTAGTAGTACAATGATATCTATAGGAGTCCAAGGACATCTATAGGAGTACAAGGACATCTGCAGGAGTACAAGGACATATACAGGAGTACAAGGACATATACAGGAGTACAAGGAGATATACAGGAGTACAAGGACATCTATAGGAGTACAAGAACATCTACAGGAGAACAAGGACATATACAGGAGTACAAGGACATATACAGGAGTACAAGGAGATATACAGGAGTACAAGGACATCTATAGGAGTACAAGCACATCTATAGGAGTACAAGGACATCTACAGGAATACAAGGACATATATAGGAGTACAAGGACATCTATAGGGGTACAAGGACATCTACAGGAGTACAAGGACATCTATAGGAGTACAAAAGAACATCTATAGGAGTACAAGGACATCTATAGGGGTACAAGGACATCTACAGGAGTACAAGGAGATATACAGGAGTACAAGGACATCTATAGGAGTACAAGTACATCTATAGGAGTATAAGGACATCTATATGAGTACAATGACATCTATAGGAGTACAAGGACACCTATAGGAGTACAAGGACATCTATAGGAGTATAAGGACAAGGACATCTATAGGAGTACAAGGACTTCTATAGGAGTACAAGGACATCTATAGTAGTACAAGGACATCTATAGTAGTACAAGGACATATATAGGAGTACAAGGACATCTATAGGAGTACAAGGACAACTATAGGAGTACAAAAGGACATCTATAGGAGTACAAAAGGACATCTTTAGGAGTACAATGATATCTATAGGAGTCCAAGGACATCTATAGGAGTACAAGGACATCTATAGGAGTACAAGGACATCTATAGGAATACAAGGACTTCTATAGGAGTACAAGGACATCTTTAGGAGTAAAAGGACATCTATAGGAGTAAAAGGACATCTATAGGAGTACAAGGACTTCTACAGGAGTGTAAATAATGAAAAAGTAAAATATATGATGCTAGATACAGATACTACATTGTGTACTACTTCACATACAGACAACTCCTCCTCCTTTTACATATTTATTTATTACATTAGATTTTTTGTAAAGCATTACTCCTGCTTATCCCATGTTAAACATACCTTCCTGCTGGTTTTAACAATATGCTTCAAAATATCTTCTTTATAGGCTGTAAAGTACCAGGCATCACAATTCTTAATAGGGTGTAAGAAAATTATCTTTTGCTGGTGATATCTTGGCAGTTCAAAGCTCTTTTTTGTTACTGGAAAAATACTAGTTAACTATAACACTTCATATCTTTAGAAAAGTCAAATGTTGCCAAACAAAAAAGGAAGTCATTAAAACATATGAATGCTTCCTGTAAACTTAAACAGAACAACACTTTTTACTATAGCATTAAAATGGCACACAAAAAACTTTCAACCCATCGGTTAGACCACTGGATAACAAAATTACCTTTTCCAAGATTCTCCTTTTAGCTCTTCATTTGTTATCCAGTGACATATCCAATTGACAGACTGAAAAAAAAGTTTTACTACAAGGGTAATATAGACATTCTCGTATTGAGTGATATGGTACCAGCTTGAACTTATGGCCCAAAAAACTGGCTGTATAGCTATAGTAAGGTGTACAAGGCATGTACAAATATAGAGCAGTATGTGTCATACCTTCAGGATGTCATCAATGGTTCTTTTAAAATAAAGCCCAGACGATATCTTTACAGCTTACAACTCTAGAGAGATAGAGTGGTTTAAACATATACCAGACACAACAGTTACTGAACACTTTCAGAACAAGCCAAGTATCTAGGGACTGAAAAATATACTCCGTGACATTTTTATAATGGTCCCATAAACCTATACACACGTCAACACTTATCCAAGTACATGCGCTGGTGTATATTGGAGCATTTTCTGTATGTAAAGTACATGAAACAGCATCCTGTTACACTTTCTACTCTAAGAACGTATATATCACAATCCCAACCACTGATATGTGTATATAATGTAATCACAATCTGTCAACATCATTCTGCATACACTCCAAAACTGAAATTAGTTTAAAGTAGTAAAATTCATTCGTATTTTTTATGAAAAAATATTATTTATAAAACTACCCAGCACAAAAGATTCATTAAACAAGAGGCCCATGGGCCTTAACGGTTACCTGATATATTTATACAGAGAGTTGATTTTGTTTTTAACATGAACGGAAATATTATTCAAAGTGACAAAAAACAATCAAACCACCTTATTCAATATCTAGCATACAGATTTCAGACTAAAAAGGATTTGAAACTAGCACCTCTGATTCTAAACAAGGAAAATGAAGAAATTTTAGCACACTGACTCCTTTGAGCCCCACCCTACAGCCCTTGGGGGTAGGGCTGGCTCAAACTTTTCAAAGTATCAAACTGTCAACTCAAGGTTATAATTCCAATCAAGTTATTAACATGTTATATTCATTTGCCATTATAAACCATAATAAATTTTGCCCCCGCCCCCACTCCTTCCCCAGGGGGTAAACGTGAGACCCTAGGGTCGTAAACCTTAAGACACTTCCATCTATGAAGAGTATTTGATTCTACCATATCTGGGACTTGAGAAGAAGATTTTTGAAATTTCAGTCAATTCAACCCTTTTTGGCCCCACCCCTCAGCCCCGTGGGGTCAGTCAGGGCTCATATGTGCTTATTATCAAACTGCTACCTAATACTGATAATGCTAACCCAAATTGAATTACTTCCAATGGAACTTAAACAAATGTTGGTCCAAAATGTGATTTCCCTATATAAACTATAGTAAAGTTTACCCCCTCCCCAGGGGGAAACGTGAGACCCCAGGGTCAAGAAATTTTGGTAAAGCACCTTAAGACCCTTCAAGATATGAAGAGTATTTGATTCTACCATATCTGGGTCTTGAGAAGAAGATTTTTGAAATTTTAGTCAATTTGACCCTTTTTGGCCCCGCCCCTCAGGCCCCTGGGGGCTTGGGACTAAACCGGCCATCACTTTTGTTGACCATTGTCCATGGAAGGTCCCTGCAAAATTTCATTGAAATTGGTTCAGGGGTTTTGGAGAAGAAGATTTTTGAAATTTTAGTCAATTTTACCCTTTTTGGCCCCGCCCCTCAGGCCCTTGGGGGATTGGGACTAAACCTGCCACTATTTTCGTTGACCTTTGTCCATGGAAGGTCCCTGCAAAATTTCATTGACATTGGTTCAGGGGTTTTGGAGAAGAAGTCGAAAATGTAAATTGTTTACGAACGCACGACGGACGACGACGGACAAAAGGCGATCGCAATAGGTCACTTGGTATTGGTATACTGATAATTCAATTACCTAGATAGCTGAAATAAAACCTCATGGGTTAGTATTGACAGGAAATCGGAAACGGCCAGCTGCATTGGAACTTCTCTGCTTTCTGGATGGCTGAGCTGGATTGTTCAATGTCCCGCCCTCTGAGGCAGTTCTATACGAGTCTTTCCTGGGGAGAATATTGGCTGATTGGAAACGGTCTAACACTCTTCCCTGTGACGTGTCCAATGGTGATTTCTGAAAACTTGGGTAATTATTACCCGTACCCATGCCAGGCTTTGGTTCCACTGCAGGTCTGTTTCTCTGGATATTGGTAGCATCATTCTTCAACTGTCCATAAGCTGACCCCATGCCAGGTTTTGGATCCTTCATTGGCATCTTCAGTTGTCCATTAGCCATCCCCATTCCAGAACTTGGATCCTTCACCGGCATCTTCAGTTGTCCATTAGTCATCCCCATTCCAGATCTTGGATCCTTCACTGGCATCTTCTGTTGTCCATTAGTCATCCCCATTCCAGAAATTGGATCCTTCACTGGCATCTTCAGTTGTCCATTAACCATCCCCATTCCAGAACTTGGATCCTTCCCTGGCATCTTCAGTTGTCCATTAGTCATCCCCATTCCAGAGCTTGGATCCTTCACTGGCATCTTCTGTTGTCCGTTAGTCATCCCCATTCCAGAACTTGGATCCTTCACTGGCATCTTCAGTTGTCCATTAGCCATCCCCATGCCAGACTTTTGCTCTATTGCTGGTATGTTTCTTTGGCTGCTACCTATATCCCTGAATCTGTCTGCACTTAGTTTTTGTTGAAGATTTGCCTGAAATATTTTACTTTGATTAAATCTTCTTCTAATCTTCTGAAGTTGTTGAAGAGGAGATAATTTTAGCATGTTTACACTTTTACCCCATTTCTCGTCCAAGCCTTTGACGACAACAGAAGGATTTCCTATTTTTAAGTCACCACCTTGAACTTTTTTAGCCGCCAAGGCTTCATAACCTGGGCGATCAGACCATGTTCTTCTCTTTGAGAATTCAGCGATTTCAAGAACTTCTTCTGTGATTTCTTGTACAGTCTGTCTAATGTTGATTTCTACCCACTCATTAGCCGTCATGGAGTCAAAGTACGTCCTGATCTCATTTCTCAAGAATCCATCCATTCTACCAATACTGGCATTCAACATCAGCAGACTTGTATTGATGCGCTTCAGCTCATTAGGATCAAAGAAATGATGTTTGTAGTTTATCTCACTTGCGAAGCTGTTTATTTTTTCCTTGACTGTGTCGTACGTCTGAAGTTTACCCCACAGCGTCCGCAGTTTGTAGTAAATCGTCGACCCTGGAAATTTACACCCGTCATTATCTTTATACTTCTTAAGCAGGTCAAGTTTGACAGGTTTTTCACACTGGAGTTGTGTCGACACAAGCCTATGTATGGATTCGTTGAATCCTCCTAGCTGCATCACCTTGAGAGAGATAGCCAGAGAGGGGAGACCAGCTGGAAGTAGTTCACACAGTGTACCGAAGTGACCATATCTCTGTCGGCCCATGATCCCTATACCGATGATATTGACAGCCTGTTGCTGGTCCCTGGCCCCCGGACCTACAGTCTCCATCAAGCGAATCCAGTTGAGATGGTTTTTGAGATGGTATACAGCATCTGTCATCACCCTCCCACTGCCCGTGGAACCTTTAAAGGAAGAGGCTATCCACATGTTCTGGAAGGTGCCCCGATACTTACTCCAGATGTCAGAGGTCAAAGTTTCGGCTGGATCGGTCATGTAACTCCTCACCATAGGTTGAACATACTTGCCCAGTTGGGAGTCCTGTGGAAATTACAAGGGTAAGTTATCAAATGAAGTGACCACTTAAGCACTGAGAAACCTGTTTTTCTATATATATATAATTAATTTGTTGTATTAGCTCAATTATTTTTTAAAACATGTGAAATTAAAAAAGTGACCCAAGAAGAATAAGCAACAATCCAACAGAGTTCCTTCATTCATCAAAGTTTTGTTCAATTATATTTCAAACTACTGATGTTCAGTCTTATGGATTTGAAAGTAAGTAATTAATTTCAACTTAACAGCCCTCCAACCCACAAAAATATAGGTCAATTATCAACCCACAAAAATATAGGTCAATTATCAATCCACAAAAATATAGGTCAATTATCAACCCACAAAAATATAGGTCAATTATCAACACTGTAAGTATACATCAATGGTTTCATAAAAGAAATTGTTCAATAAAACAAGTTAACAACTTTGTTCCAAATAAGCAAAACAATAATGAAGAAAGATCAATGGATTTATTCTACATTTACCAGTATCAGTCAAATTGGAAATCAGAACTTCAGAAATTATGTCAAATACAATCAGCTAACAATGGAAGAAGAAATTTTGTTTTGAAAGTGTAGTACTAGTATATATAATATGATAACATTTAAAAGTCACATCAAATGGCTATGTCTATAGATAGTATTTACCTGTAGTTTTTTAGCATCCATTCTCCGTAACATATCATCCCACATGATGGGCTGTTTTTTAAACCTCTCCTTGATTAAGCGACCAACTTTGATCACGTGATCCAGCATGATGTCTTCCTTAGTCTTTCCTTTGTTTGTAAGTGATGCAGACAAGCCGATGCCGAGGTCTGTGGCCCTACCAGCACCTATATGGAAGTAGTCAGATGTGTTGTGCAGAGTCATCACTTGTTTTATCAGCTCAGTGAGAATTGCATAAGTTGAATCCAATGCTGGTGTTATTACCAAGGGTGACGAGTCCAAATCACGCATATTTCGGAATTCTTCGTGCTTTAGCAGAAACTCTAGATGATCAAAGGTTGGAACAAAAGGAATAATTTCCAGTTCACTCTGTGCGGCATACTTGAGAATATCTTTCACGTCTTCTTCTGTGTAGCAATTTTTAGCAGGCACAACAGAAAATCGGCCCTTATAAGGAAACATATCCTCATACTCCAAGATAACTCCTGTTGCACCAAAAGTTTTAAATAATGGAAACAATTTCTGGAGGTACAGCTTGTTTGGTGGAGCACCTTTCAGATCAAGGTGCACAAGACGTTTCATACCATGGAAAAACTCTGAGTACTCACTCACTGGTCCGTAGAAGCGTGACTCATTCATGATCCGCCATACATCTAGAGGACCCTGTTTCCTGGGGGTCTGTCTGGTGGTCACATCCCTACCAAGCAATCTGTCCAGAAATGGGACTACTGGTACACGATCAACAGGTGCGTCAAATGGCCGCTTAAAATTGTCTGCAGGTCGCGGATTTTCAGTCACCTGCTGGTATGACTTGGCTTGGTACTGCAATTTCTGACCCTTCTGTGACTGTAAATTACTATTGGAGATGAATTTGCTTTGTTTCCATTGTTTTATATTTTGGTTATATTTCATACCTGACCTACTTTTAAATGTATCCTTAGCATGCTGACTAGGTGCTTTATTCATGAAGTAGTAAGAGATAAGAGCTACTGCTATGAGCACCGCGGCCGCCAGGTACAACCTATAGCGCGACACTGCTCGTCTGGCTACGGTAGGGTCCACCATCTCTATCTAGTTCCAAAACAATCTGAAAGTGGAGATGAAAGTTCATTGTAAGGAGAAGTTACTTTTATTAGCAATAACTTGCAAATTGTGACAAAGGGTCCTGAGTGCCTGATCTCAAATCATTGAACTGGATGTTTCAGCAATCATGGCAAAAGATTCCCATTAAAAGAAAGAATATAAATATTGCCATGCTCCTTTTCTTTGGTTCTAAGCAAAAGTCAAAGCAAGTTTGGTTTAGATCTATATGTGTATAAGGTTATAGGACTGGGTCTCAATTGTTTCAATGACATGACCCTGGGACTTAGTCTTAAGGGTCAGTGTCAGGCCTTAAGGCCAATCCTGGTAACAAGATTGTGTTCATTTCTTTGTCCCTAGCAAACAGTTATATAGTAACAGGATTAGGATCTCAATAGTTTCAAAGTTATGACCTAAGGACTTAGTTCTCAGGGGTGGGGCTGGAACCCAGAGCTAATTCTGGAAGTATTATTTTGTTAATTTCTTTACGTCTAGGATATGATTTCAGGGCAGGAATCAAACAATTTCCAAGTACTAGTAATTACCCAAGGACCCCTGTGACTTGAAAGTAGATCAAGTCATTGACTGACAGTATGACCTCGGTTAGTGGTAAAAGTTGACCTTTAACCTCAACACAATATCTAAGAACATAATGCCACTGTTGGTCTACATAAAAAAATATCTTTATATCATGGCTGTAGATCTTTCCGATATATTTGGCCTATGATCTTGAAAATCGATCAAGGTTATAGATCTATATGAAGAAACTTTACAGTACTCTAGCAAATGACTACCCACTGGTCTAATATTGTAACTGGGACCAATAAAACCTGAGAAGCATGCCAGAAAGGCAGTGTTTTCTTCTCTTATTACTTGGCTGCTTCACTATCCCCCTTTCTGTGAAGTCTCATCCCGAGACGGGCCTAGGGAATCCTGCGGGTCCTCCCTGTGCACCAATGAACCGCCAGGACTGGCCTTACATAGTACCCCAGTATCATTCCACTGCCACTAAATGTAACATGCAGGCAGCACTCATCCAGCTACTGGCCACGCTTGATGTTGCTGAACTAATAAGTGCGTCACTAGGGAATACCACAACGCTGGAAAAGCTAGCTTGCCAGTAAGGCAGTATTCTTCTCTAGCTCTTAGACCTTGGCTGTTACAAATACTGTTATTATGATGCTATGATATTTCACTAATAAACTAATGAAGTGTGGCAGGTATTTTAATTGTACATAGGATTATGGTTGCCTTCTAGCTTCGAGCTAGAAGGAAGTTCCCTTTAGCTCAGTGGTAGAGCGTCCAACTAGGAACCTAGGGATCTATAATATAATAAGTCTGGATGTTGTTGATGATGATGCTTGTTTATTGTGTACTGGTGTAGCGTGCTGCCATATAAATTATCTATTATTTTATACCCTACCTACCAGGAACTCAGTGACCCATAAAATAAAGCAAAAGACAATCCTTGTCCGTGTCTTAATATTAATATACTGGACAAGACGTCGGGTACAAATATCACATAGGTGTAAGTAGACAGAATTACTACACCTATGGCATAATGACCACGGGTAAGCATGTACTGCCTCAGGATATTGTCAATAATATGTGTAATGATAAATGTTTTACTAGGAAATTACGTATGTATGGTTCACTTCCTCCCTTTGTCATAAATGATTTCAAATTAGACATAATTTGACATCATACATGAAATCATAATACTAGTTTCCAAAATAAAATAACTTAATAAAATGACATCATAAAAATTACAGGATATAGTTCAGTTCAAATTTCAAGTTACAGTTCAGTTCATATTGAGGGTTCGATCCCCGGTGGAAGCACACTATTCTCTTTCCTGTTACAAATGGTGTCCATGGCCCTCCCTGTGGTGGCATGAAGGAGTTAGAACCTCGGTTGTGTTGTTCGAGGGTGAACACATTTGAAAAGTGGGGAGTAGTGTGGCAAATATTTTTATTGTACATAGGATTACGGTCACCTTCTATCTTCATGTGAGAGGGAATTTCCCTTTAGCTCAGTGGTAGAGCATCCGACTAGGAAGTATGGGGTCGTGGGACCAATCACCGGTGGAAGCACACTATTCTCTTTCCTGTTACAGAAGCAACATATGGGTATATGCATGAAAAAAATGTGATGAAATTTATGACACTATCTGAAGTAACTTATGAGTATTTCTACTTCAATTTAGTTCATCTACAATTACAGCACATTGTCATAAATATTGTGGCTGTGTGTGTGGGGGGAGTTAAAAATATGTGGGAGCCCAATTGTAATGTTGTCGACAGGAAGTATTGCGTGCATGGATATGCTAGACTATATACTTAAACCCACAGGTGCTTGGGTTCTGGAATATATGTGATATATAATCGCACCCACTAGATATTGCACCCCCTAAATATACTAATAAATCACATTAGTATAAGGGGGTGCGATTATATATCACATATATTCCAGGCCCCGAGCACCTGTGGTTGAATGTACTTCAAATCTACTTTCACTATCCTATATAAAAAAATCAAAATTTATCTTATTTAAGTTTTTTCGTGTTTGGACATTTTCATGATTTTAGATGTCTCGGATTTTCTAAGGCTTCAAAGGTCGTGAAATACTTTCAAAACCAAAAACTTTTCAACCAAAAGTTGTTTGTAATAACCAATAGATATGGCGATTTTCAATAACGTAAGTGTAGTAAAAAAAAAAAAGATTTTTTATATAGGATAGTGAAAGTAGATTTTAAGTGCATTCAACCATAACATACAAAGATGTTACCCATATGCGCCATTGTGCCCAACCTGTTGATCATATTTAGGGAATTACCTGAACTTGACTACAGTATATATACAGCTGATATATAGGCCTAAGCTTAGTGCATCATTGCAACGCCCGGATAATATTCATGGAGCAGATTAATGCTCCATGCATTGTTTTACCTATATATCGTCAGTGACAATCGATCGAAAGGGAGACGTTGTTATATTATATGTACATAGTCACACATGGGCTACTAACAACAGGCTCATCA
This sequence comes from Mizuhopecten yessoensis, assembly GCF_002113885.1. Classification (NCBI taxonomy): domain Eukaryota; kingdom Metazoa; phylum Mollusca; class Bivalvia; order Pectinida; family Pectinidae; genus Mizuhopecten; species Mizuhopecten yessoensis. Next base: position 428,543 of record NW_018407539.1, read on the forward strand.
ATCTACTGAGTAAACCGGTAGTGTCAGAAGCAATGATGCCACCATCAAAATGATCATGATGATTTATCTATTACAATGATATTAAATGATGTTACCTTGAAAAACCAATGCTCGTCTACTGGCACATCCCAGAAATGTCCTATTAGAGAAATTACTGTGTAAGGGTCTTACAACGTAGTACGTGGCTGCTGCTGTGTACACGCATAATGTCAGTCAAGCATGACCGGGTAGGTTATAGCCCCTATATGGAGGCACATAAAATAATTCTGAAGCAGAGCGTGACTGTTTTCAAGCTTTTATATGACGTGATTTTTCTGTTGCTAGAGACGCTCAAAAATGACTTGTTTCTGTATCATTACATTTATAGATTTTAAGTTTCATACTAGAAATTTAAACAACACAAATTAAACTTATATTTATGTTTAGTAAACAAGCATTGAACACATAGCACAACTCAACATTTTGTCATTCTTACCTTTTCCGATCAGAGTTGTCTTATCTTGCAGGAGCTCTTTGATGTTATTAATTTTCACCAATCAAGCTTCAACTTTCGTTTTGAAGTTGCCATATGAGATGTAAACATTCCTTCTTTTAGTTGAGGTGAGAAATGGTTTATCAATATTTCTTTATGATGACGTATACCATGAATAATTCACTGTTAAATGTTGATTACCAAGACCATCTTTATTTTGTTTGCATTGTCGATAAAAAGGGCACCTGCACTGCTGCAGTTGTTCTCACATTATCACTTCACTTGTGATATTCAGATATCTAAGGATCAGCTTTAGTTTTAAGTTAAGTTAAGTTTTTAATTGCAGGCGTCCGTTTGGATTCGTGATGTCTGAATGCAATAAAGCTTGAAGTGATCATGACTTACTTAAAACCTATTGTTCAATGTTGCATACTTGATGTATTTATTATATTATGTAACAGGTCAGTGAGAGTAGAGTTTTTTCATTGGGTATCAAACCAATGACCCCTGGCTGCGTCCAGCCCACGGCTGTACCAATTGAGCTAAAGGGAAATTCCCCGAAGTGCGAAATTAGAAGGCAAAAAGGAAATTTCCTGAAGCATGGAGCTGAGAAGGCAATTTCTAACTATGTGTGGCAGAGTTCAATTGTACATAGGATTAAGGTCGCCTTCTAGCTTTGAGAGGGGGTTTGATCCCCAGTGGAAGCACACTATTCTCTTTCCTGTTACAAATGGTGTCTGGCCCTTCTTGTAGTGATAGGGAGTTAGAACCTGGGTTGTGGTGTTCGAGGGCGAACATATTTAAAAAGGGGAGTAGTGTGGCAGGGTTCAATTGTACATAGGATAAAGGTCGCCTTCTAGCTTCGAGCTAGAGGGAATTTCCCTTTAGCTCAGCGTCCTACTAGGAACCTGGGGATCGAACCCTCGATCTCCAGGTTCCTAGTTGGACGCTCAAAGAGTCGGAGCTAAACTGGAAGCACACTATTCTCTTTCCTATTACATGTGTATTGGTTTAATATTGCGTAATAAAGGATGTAGATTGAACAAACAGTTGCACGTAAAGTTTAGTTGCATTGCAGAAAATACCCTGAAGAATTTAAATAATATTCTAATTTTTGGAGCCTGTGCTTATGGTCAGTCTTAGCAAACTAGTTAATTAAAAATGAATTTGAAAGCTCAGAGGGTAAGACTTAAAGAAAAGGGTCATTCCAATATCTAACCCTCCAAGCGTAAGAGGCAGGACTACGAAATACACTTGATCTTGTTTGCATTGGTGTCAGATGACCCCTTAATAGAACCTATACTGGTCTACATTGGGCAGTGAGCTACAGATCGACCTTAGTGCAATCCTCATGTGTCCAGTATATCTGGTGGTATAACGTTGTTTGAGACATCAATTTGGGTAGTTTTGTTATGTTGAGAAAAGTCTGTCATCAGTATGTCCACCAGTTCCTGTTTTACCATTGTCCTGCTGTTATGGTATGTTTTACAGGAGCAGTGTTGTTAAAACTATGTTGATGATACATAAGAGTGTATTTGTAACCTCTGTGTGTTTCTTTTATGATGTGATCCTTTTATGTCTTACCACAGACTTTGGTTTATGATCCCGGACCGCTGCCAAAAACCGTAACTATGCACTGAGAACTGACTTTTTTCTGGCACGAGTTGATAAATCATTTCTGAATTGTAAACAATACGTTCAATGTCTTTAATGGAATATAATAAAGATGAACTAATAAACAGCAGTGTTTTTATAGTGTTATAAATCAGCAGGATTCAAACTCTGGACTTCAGATTAATATACAACTGCTCTAACCAACTGAGCAGCCGGTCAACTGAAGTTTACTGTTAAACCCAAAAGTTTCTCTGAGGACCCTAATTAGTACTAGGTCAGTAAAATGTCTTCATGTTCTTTTGGTTAAACATTGCCAAGAATATTGCACCTTCTCCCATCTTACTTATTTTGGAACAAATTGCTGATATCTGTTTGTCTTTGATTTACTGATTTTCTTCCTAAGATGATGTCTTGTGTTGAGATCTTGATGATGTTCTTTAGATAAAGCTTATTAAGACTACTACAATTTACTGATCATTCTTTGGCCAGGGGAACACATCAATTTATAAAAAGTGGTGTGGAACCATTGGGGGCTGAGGGGCGGGGCCCAATAACAGAGTTTATGTATCCATATGTGCCACTAATGACACTGAAAGACATGGTTTGGCTTTTGCTACCAGGCTGATACAGATGGCTCATGGGAACCTAACAGCCCTGGTTGTAGGTGCATTTCTTCTTGTAGCTGCTTAAGTTAGTATCAAGAACATTTAGGTGCTAGCTTTCCCTTAATTTACAGTATGTTGAAATAGACATGTTGTCTGGGAATTCAGTGTTGATCCTAACTACAACCAATTTCCAGTTTTAAACATACTGTAATACATGTAATATAAAAAGCCAGAGTAACGAATATACAAAGCACGATGTGGAATATTTCTATATGACAACCACAACAATAATGCTGCCTGAAATATAAGATGTATACAGTATATGCCTATGTCGGGTGAAGTACAGCAGTCCTATTCCTGTTACAGGGTTCATCAGTTATACATGTTTTTACACTGTTTCATTGTAGGTCGTCATGTGATCTAATGACATATCACAGCTGAGGTGTATAACAACACAACAGTGACAAGATGGATGGACAGTCAGGGATCCGGGTAAAGGGGTTAGATAAACATTTGACAACTGATAAGGACCTGAAGATGTATTTTAGAAATCCAAAGAATGGAGGTGGAGATATCCGCAAGATTTACTACCCCCTCCTCGACAACGACGCTGTCATTTTGTTTAAAAATGATGACAGTAAGTAATTAATGGTTGATTTTTTAGGTGAATTAGTTTGTCCTTTTTAGCTCACCTGGCACGAAGTGCCAAGTGAGCTTATGCCGTGGTGCGGCGTCCGTCGTCCGTTCGTCGTCCGGCGTCAATATTTTACTTTAAATGACTTCTTCTTAATAACCGAAAGGCCTAGGGTGATGATATTTGGCCAGAAGCAAACTGGGATGAAGGGCTACCAAGTTTGTTCAAATAAATGACCTTCATCTATTTTCAAGGTCACAGGGGTCAAATATGTTAAAAACTTTAAACAACTTCTTCTCAATAACCAAACTGCCCAGGGAGATGATATTTGGTCAGTAGCATGCTAGGGTGAAGGGCTACTAAGTTTGTTCAAATGAATGACCTCCAATTATATTCAAGGTCACAAGGGTCAATTGTCTTAAAAAAACCTTTAAATAACTTCTTCTGAATAACCAAAATGCCCAGGGTGATGATATTTGGCCAGTAGCATGCTGAGATGAAGGGCTACAAAGTTTGTTCAAATGAATGACCTTCACCCATATTCAAGGTCACAGGGGTCAAATATGTTAAAAACTTTAAACAACTTCTTCTCAATAACCAAAATGCCCAGGGTAATGATATTTGGCCAGTAGCATGCTGAGATAAAGGGCTACAAAGTTTGTTCAAATAAATGACCTTCACCCATATTCAAGGTCACAGGGGTCAAATATGTTAAAAACTTTAAACAACTTCTTCTGAATAACCAAAATGCCCTGGGTGATGATATTTAGTCAGTAGCATACTAGGATCAAGGGCTACCAAGTTTGTTTAAATGTATGACCTTGAATCATATTCAAGGTCACAAGGAGCAAATATGTTTAAAATATTTTAACAACTTGTTCTGAATAACCAAAAGGCTCAGGATGTTGATATTTAGTTAGTAGCATATGCTGGGATCAAGGACTACTATGTTTGTTAAAGTTTATATTCAAGGTCACAGGGGTCAAATTTGTTTAAAATCTTTAAACAGCCTCTTATGAATAACCATGGGTCCCAGGATGTTGATACTTTGCAAGTTGCATCCTGAGATGAAAGGCTATACAACGTGTTCAACATACTGACTTAGTTCGACTTTCAATCACAGGGGTGAAATGTTTTAAAAAAGTTAACAGGGTCTTTTGAACGAATTTTGATCATAAATACTGATATTTTGCCTGTAGCTTTATTTTAGATCACTTTTAAGGTTACAAGTGTGAGTTTTATACCAGGTGAGCGATGCAGGCCCATTAGGCCTCTTGTTTACCTTAACACATCCACAAAAAATCCCCCGAAAATGTAATGTTGTGAACACAAATTTCTCCTACCCTTCGCAGGTGTGTCTTCGTTTAGTCAGGAAAGATCACCTTGTTATCCCCTGGGGGAGAATAGCCTTGTGCAAAATAGCATACGCTAAATTGTGACGTCATAAAAGTGAAAAATGAAAATGATGATATTTATACACAACATTATGTAGACTTCTTTCAGTGGAGTTATCAATGAAATAATGGGTTGAGATAAAGTATAATCATTCCCTAACTTGAGAGTGTAACAGAGAAATCTCCGTCACTTAGGATGAATATTTGGTTCTCTAACCCTCAGCAGAGCCAGAATGTTAACTCAATAAGGGGCTCTCTTCCCCAACATTATTTGGGTCTCTAACCCTCAGCAGAGCCAGAATGTTAACTCAATAAGGGGCTCCCTGGGGAGTCTTTCCCCAACATTATTTGGTTCAAGCCATTCAACAGTCAAAAATACACATTTTGTTATATGAAATTTCAATTTTTGCCACATCGCAATAACAAGTCCCAGTTGTATTTTAATGCCATGAAATATAATTTTGTTTTGTTTTCCAGTTGTACATAATATCCTGTCAATACCCAAACATTTGTTACACGGTACCTCTATCAAGCTGAGTAGACTGCCTCCAATGGTGAGTATACAATTAAGATTTAATTTTCGATAATTCCATTTGTACAATAATAGATTTTGCCTCCCATAGTGGTCACTATTCAAAAATGCATCTTATATACAGTATACTGATGGGTGTTTGGATGGCGCAGTGGATAACACACTCAACTTTCACCTGATCGTATGTAAACAGATATGGGGTCACCTGCCCGACCACGTGGGCTTTGTTGGGATATTACGGTTTCCTCGAACATTAAAACCTGTTGCCCACTAACATCTCGGCTAACAGGAGTGATTGATATAAGTTGTAAATACTTGTTTCATAATTGTTGTAAAATAAAAATAAATAAAATACCTGTGACTTGTGTAAGATTTCTACCTCACACGATATAGCCACGACTTGTGTTAGAGTTAAAGATATATGCTACCTTACACAAGATACTTCCGACTTGAGTTGTTTCTCATACATTTGTTATTAAAATTATCTGAGGATTAATGCATACAGTTACTATGTATACCTATTTAGTTTGTCTTCAATTAATTAAAGGATTCAACTTATGATTCATTTAAGAAATTTTGCGAATTGTCTTAGAGACAAACTAGTTTGGAATGGAGACACATTATTGTAAGGTCACTTATACCCTTAAGTATGATTTGTATTACTGTAAGGTAGCTTATACCCTTAAGTATGATTTGTATTACTGTAAGGTAGCTTATACCCTTAAGTATGATTTGTATTACTGTAAGGTAGCTTATACCCTTAAGTATGATTTGTATTACTGTAAGGTAGCTTATACCCTTAAGTATGATTTGTATTACTGTAAGGTAGCTTATACCCTTAAGTATGATTTGTATTACTGTAAGGTAGCTTATACCCTTAAGTATGATTTGTATTACTGTAAGGTAGCTTATACCCTTAAGTATGATTTGTATTACTGTAAGGTAGCTTATACCCTTAAGTATGATTTGTATTACTGTAAGGTAGCTTATACCCTTAAGTATGATTTGTATTACTGTAAGGTAGCTTATACCCTTAAGTACATATACTTAATTAAGTTTTACAATTTGTCAAATGTGATATCTACCTCATTAAAATTACATGTACACGATGTATTGCAAAAGTTGGATCCATTGTTTCCAAAAACTGAATGAAATCTACCTACGATTTGATACTGTTGGCAATGAAACATTCAAAATATATGTTGTAAAGTGTATAAAGTGTATAAAGTGATGTAGTACTTGTTTATATTGTGTGACTAACATTGGTTAATATATACTCTCTGGTAATCAGCTGTTTTTCAGAGTTCACATATATAATTAATTATTATTTGTATCAATGTATGAATTTTCCGTTTTCTCAGGTTTTCACAACAATTGAAGCCAAGTTAGAACCAGATATTTCTTCGATTGTTCTGGGTACTACTGATATCTATGATGAGCTTAAATTTTATGCTGATGTGGAGATCTGCTCTCATGAAGAGGACAATAGTTGCAGCCTGAAGGGTGACTGGTATCAGATTGAACGTGCCTGGCAGATCATACACCTGGCAATGGGATACCAGAAGAAGATCCAGTATCGCCTTCAACAGCAACTTAGCACAGAAAATGGTGATGACAAGTCACGGGCGCGCTATCGTCCTCAGGGAAAATCTACTGATTTAGAAGACGACAGTGATGATTCTGATGAAGGAACCCCCCGAAACGGATCGTCAGTGCCACATCCTTATTCTGCTGGTAGGAAAATGCAAGACTCCCAGTATAGTGTTGTGGGAGCGAGCGTTACAGACAGCATTATATCCTCGACACCGTTTGAGGATGACATCGCAGAGGAAGTTCGAGGAATGGGGCAGAAAAAATCAGCAGCAGCAACAAAATCATCATCAGCAGCAAATACTCCTTATGTACAAGGCGACAGTGAAGAAATGTACACATCACATAAGTACAACCAACGGAAGGTAGGCGATAAGAGAGGTAAGAGTTTCAAGTCAAAGACAAATGAGGAAAGCCACTCTAGTTACAGTTCAAAGTCAGACAAGGGACATCACTCTGGTCAAAGGTCTGAGGGAGACAAGGGAGGTTACTCTAGTTACAGGTCGGAGGCAGACAGAGGTACTGGACACACTTCCCATTCAGCACATCGGCATCTAGCATCTCCGTCAGATGATTATTCCAGAAACTATTCTTCACTGCAAGGAACAACTTATGATCACCTATTCCCAAGGGTGAGTTTTATGTATGTGAGAAAAAATTGACATTCACCTTAATTGTGAACATATATTGTAGAAGTTTTTAGAAACCTGCTCATTAAACTTGGTGTAATTATGGTCTTCCTGAAATTTTTCTGAGTTGAAATTCAAGTCTGAAACTGTGAATGACAAGTAAATCAAACATAATTGGTGTGTTTAATACAAAATAGAAAAAGTGGATGTGTGGGAAATGGTTACTATGGAAATCAGATACGTAACATTTAGTTGTAAGGTTATGTAATGCTGTATGGCAAGGTTTCAATAAACTTTTCATGTTCTTCTTCTTCCAAAAACGGACAAAGACTCCAAGATTGGAGCGATAACTGTCCGTGAATGTTATAAGTTTAATAATCATTAAGTCATATATGTATAAGCTATTAAATGCAGGTCAGGTGCAGGTAATATTCAAAGACAATATGAACGACCTGTTATGCTGTTATTGTAAGGTTTCTTGTCTTTATCCCTGTTTGTTGGTTTGCTTAGGTTTGCTAAATTGTGATACGTTAACATTTCAGGTAGAAATAGTATCTCCTTCCCACCAAACAGACACCAGAGCAACAGGTGAGGAAGTGGGAGGCAGAGGAAGTAAAACGTATACAGTTCCAAGGCACCAGTCTAGATCTTTGTTGGATGATGTACAAATGAATTCTGACGACTCGGAAACAGAAGTGATGAGTATAAGCTACCAAAAACACAGACAACAAGATCAAAATGACACTTTTAAGCACTTTTCTTCACAAATCAGTGTTACAGAACATTCAGATTCTGTTGCAAAGAGCTCATCGCGGAGAGGAAGCAATGACTCTGACACCCGACTGAGGCAGGCTCACAATTATAACACTGTCAATGGGACTGGTTCTCATGCCAGAGATACAAATGACATGTTGAATAGTGCCAGATCTCAAGGAACAGTCGATGTGGATAATCGGTTCAGTAGCTTACCTGTCATGTCATCACAGCATGATGTTTACAATGGTGCGACACCTGGTCACTCAAGTTCAAGGCTGTCTGAATCAGACGAATATAAAAAGTCATATGGAGAAGGTTTTACAGCTTCCTCTACAGACTTGGACTTAGAGAAAGCGATTTCTGCCTCGTTGAAGTCTAGCGGTCCTGTTGAGGATTATTCTGTTGTGGACTCTTATGAGTTTTATGTTGGGTACATCAAAGTGGTAATATTCAGGGGCAACATTACTGAGGTGAAAACCTCAGGCATTGTTAATGCAGCCAATGGCTACCTCGCTCATGGGGCAGGCATAGCAGGAGCTATCGCCATGGCAGCAGGTCCCAGCATGCAACAGGAATGTGAAGAATTGAAAAGAAAATATGGAGCCTTGGAGACTACAACAGTTGTACACACACAAGCTGGTGGCAGACTTAACCGTGAGGTGAACTATATCCTCCATGCTGTGGGACCTATCTGGATCGAGGCTATCAAAGGGAGGTGCACATTTGAGCTGATTCTCACATACCTAAACTGCTTCCGATATGCTGAGAAAATCTGGTTGGACTCCGTATCATTGCCTTGTATAAGTGCAGGTATGTTACCTTTAAGTGCTTTTCAAACATGAATATATCTTAATTACGTAATTTTGATAAAGAACCAATAGCTACCATATTTGATTTCAACAAATTTTATTGATAATCATGATCAATTGGATTGAACACCTGGCTAAAGCCTATATTATGTTCTTTCCATATCACAATACATTTTGTTCAAATAATATCCAGTAGAAATGGAAATTAAGTAATATACAGTAAGACTAAGTTTATCATATATTTTGACATTTGACTTGCTATACTTTTTTGTAATTTGATTTTAAATTTTGCAATGATATAAAAGTTTAATACATGCTAATATATACAAATGCAGCTGAGGGATAAGTGCCGAATCAACCCCTGTGAGTTTCTGGCTGTAAGGTCGATGGGTTCTTCCCCCTATAGTCTTCCACTCAGGAATTGGTTGCACACATAGCTCCCAGCCGCACATGTAAAAAGTGCATGTTATTTCTTCAATGTTTACGATAGATGAAATTCAAACAATATAAAGGAAATGAGTATATCAATCAACTATGCTTCTCACAAGTCATCAGTGTTCATCAAGGTGCACAGCTCTGCAGTATCTATTATCATATTCAATACCAGTGCATGTATACATAAGATGGGGGATGTTGGTGTGTGAGTCTATTGTTATTTCATTATCTGGTATGCTGTCAGTCAGATGTGTTTCAGTTAGGCATATAACATCACAGGAATTTAATGCTTCAATAATACCAATCTTGTTATGTTGGGATCTAACATTTAGATTAGCTATTGTGATATGTTGGGGTCCTGGATTCTGTTCAACATCCATAGATATTAATAACAAGAGGCCCAATGGGCCTGAATCGCTCACCTGGTATTAATTTTATACTTGTAATCTTATTAAAAGTGGACTAAAATACAACTACAGGCAGAATATCAGTGTTTGATTAATAAGAACCTATTAAAAGATTTAGATATATGACGCCCTTGACCTTGAATGTTGAACAAGGACATTAGGTTGAACAGAGTTTATAGTCTTCCATAACCCAGCATGCTTCTAGCAAAATATCATTACCCTGGACCTTTTGGTTATACAGAACAAATCATTTAAAGATTTAAACATATATTGACCACTGTGACCTTGAATATGGGCGAAGGTCATTCATTTGAACAAACTTGGTAGCCCTTCATCCCAGCATGTTACTAGCCAAATATCATCACCCTAGGCCTCTTGGTTATTCAGAAGAAGTTGTTTAAATGTTTTAAACATATTTGACCCCTGTGACCTTGAAAATGGATGAAGGTCATTTATTTGACATTGATCATGCTTTGTATATTACAGGGTGTGTGACATTAATGTTGTGTTGTATATTACAGGGAGTGTGACATCAGTGCTGTGTTGTATATTACAGGGGGTGTGACAAAAATGCTGTGTTTTATATTACAGGGATTTTTGGCTGTCCGCTGGATGTGTCCATTCAGAGTTTTCTGGATGGCCTGTTGATATTTCACAGTGAAAGTGGAGAAAGCTGCCATTTACGGGAGGTCCATCTAGTTAACAATGATCTTGATGGAGTGGTCACTTCCATTGTTCTCATCAAGTCCCTGTTAGACAATGGTCTTGACAGTGCAATAGCTCAGTCACTTGATCGTTATGGGACTCTGTCCAAGACTCATGGTGGGGCAATCCGCAACACAAAAACATTGAGACCAAGTTCTAGGCAGCTGTCAAAGGATGATGATATTATCGGGGCTAGAAGTAGTTCAGATGCAAAACGGCTTCCTGCAAGAAGATCAAGCTCCCTCCAGAGGACAGATCGCAAATCGTCTGGTTTTTCTAGCTCAGGATCTACTAGTGGTCGCAGCGTGATAGGGGCAAGTAACTCATCTGCATTTAAAAGTATTGCTAGTGACAGAGTTACAGAGCCAAGCTCACGTCAGTCTTTGAGGGATAAAACTTCAGTAAGAGGCAGAAGTGAGGAAAGACCATTGTCTTCACGATCACGAGAGCCAGTTACATCCAGTGGGAAGTACGAGTCTCCAAGGAGTGGAAGTTCAGTAAGTTCAAGATCAAAGGCACTTGGCAGTGATTCTTCGGAAATTCGCCCAAGGTCAAGTAGCGGTAGCAAGAAGAAGGTCAGTGAACAAATACTGGCTTCTCAAGGTAGCTCCGCAGCCTTGTCAAGTCCTCGTGGCATGGGCTCGTCCAGAGCTCCTCCACAGATGAAACAGGCTTTGGTTGGCACGTCAAATGGAGCAAGGCTAAAACAGACGAGTCTCAGGACTGGGAAGGCCACACCAGTCAAGGCCACAACATTACGACAAGACAGCAGTACGAAGTTTAGGGAGAGTGAGAGAGGGACAGGTTCCAGGGTATACAAAGCAGGCACTAGAGAGTACAACAGGGGTGCGTATTTGGACGGCTCACAAAGTCTGCCGATGGGTATTGATTCTCCTCACTACTCGTCCTCACGGCTGAGAGGGAACAGTCCGCGGAGGTACACAGATCATAAATACTGAGGTTGTATTACAGTATCTCTTCATAGAAAGCAGTTTCCACATGCCAGCTTTATATATAAATTTACCTGTTTAAGATTTTCAAGTAGTGCTTGTAGGTTTTTTTCACATAATTTTAGATTTGACATAACAATTTATTTAAATTTGACTATTTTCATTGTTCAGTTTTTATTTTATTTTCTGCAGGTATATATTTTGTCATTTTATATTTATGAAATTGTGCCATATATTATACTACACAGATATGATGATTCTATTAAACTATTTTGCACAAGTCACTAATTTTAGATTATTAGAAGATTTAACACATGATGAAAATAATCTGTGATTTTACCAAGTAACAATACATCATACTACATGTATCAGAGTATCAGTGCTACCCAAACTGTGGATAACATAAGCAATACCGTAGAGTGCTTGACTGAAAATAGTTTCGTTAATTGTTTTGTTTTTTTGGATAACTCTCCTTTCACACAGAATCTCAGTAAAATCTGAACTCAATGTTATATTGACCCGGGACGTTTTGCCTGTCGATATAAAGCACATACTATTCGATTCAGTGTGTATACTCTCTCTATCGATAGGCGGGACATCCTTAATTCCCAGTTAGAGGAACATAAAAAACATACAATTTTGTCACATAATGACATTGTTGTACCGTTAAAAAATACAAATCGCTCGCTCAGTATTCGCTTAACAAAGGGAGCAGTTGGTCCTGAAATGTTACGACATGTTTAACACGTACATTGTTTGTGTAGAAAGTAAAACTTTGATATTACATATTTCCAAATTGATGAATCTTATGGAAGATATGAACACACGTCATCAAGAATACACTAAGATGGCACACAGACTCTACTTGGTATCAGACATCTGAAGTCAGCGGTTTCTTCAAGAGATTTCTCAATGATTTAACATTGCGACCGATTTTCTCATCTTTAGGATGGTTACTTACAAGTGGGATTCTCAACTTTTTTTTTTTTAAATTGGATAGTTAGTCTAAATATTTTATTTTAAGGTGTATGATATTTATGATAGACTTACATAGAATTTAGTCTCTTGTAATCATCTTATATAGGTATAGATCTAATGTTATTTGGGATAGATCAGACTTACATAGAATTTAGTCTCTGGTAATCATCATATATAGGTATAGATCTAATGTTATTTGTGATAGATCAGACTTACATAGAATTTAGTCTCTGGTAATCATCATATATAGGTATAGATCTAATGTTATTTGTGATAGATCAGACTTACATAGAATTTAGTCTCTGGTAATCATCATATATAGGTATAGATCTAATGTTATTTGTGATAGATCAGACTTACATAGAATTTAGTCTCTGGTAATCATCATATATAGGTATAGATCTAATGTTATTTGTGATAGATCAGACTTACATAGAATTTAGTCTCTGGTAATCATCATATATAGGTATAGATCTAATGTTATTTGTGATAGATCAGACTTACATAGAATTTAGTCTCTGGTAATCATCATATATAGGTATAGATCTAATGTTATTTGTGATAGATCTATGAAAATTTTCTGAAATGGTTTGATCATCATCCATGTAGTATTTTTCGCACACTGACTATGAAAGTAACGGATTTTGTTTGCTTTCTAACTTAAACATATTATAAATATATGTGATTGTTTTATTTCATTTATATCATGAAATAACTTGAAACTAACAAGAACAGTATATAACACATCAAACGGTAGAGCACCATTCAGCATTGTTTTGGTATGTGTATTTTTTAGTTCTCTAGATAATAATTGGTTATATTTTTATGATGTTACGGATCTAGAACTCATAAGGTTTGATTTGTTTATATTTTCACATCATGACCATAATTTTTATAACCCGTAAATGTTATACAAATGCAAATATTAGAATATCAGATGATACATGCCCTTTATGCCCTTTGCTATTCCCTCATTTTTTATACAAATGCAAGTATTAGGACATCAGATGATACAGGCCCTTTATGCCCTTTGTATATTCACTCACAAAACTTGTACTTATACGTGTACATTGTATTGGTTGCTTCTGTTTACAGTTTTTACTTTTTGAATGCATTGTAAGTTGACTTTGACCAACATCAGTGAACCTAAATGTGAGTAAGTGTATTTCATAGTACAATCAAGGGTTTAACTCTGGAAAAAAAAAATCAAATTTAAATTTTAATATTTTTGAAAATATACAAGATGACACAATTTGCTTCATCTTCTTAAGCTAATGCACCATTGAGTAATTTGGCCGCAGAGTAAGTTAAAAGGAGGCTGTCGTCAATCTCATTACAGCATGGTCTTGCCAAGGCCAAACTTAACAAAGGTATGGTTTGGGTCCTTCTGCTGAAGACTGCCTTTTAAAGGACAAAGAATAACACCCTATCCTTGCTACAGGTGTTATAACTAACTGACATAACAATATACATGATGTATGACATATCAGCTGAGATGTATATGTTACTAACTATATATTTTATAATGCACTCTAGTTTATCCGTATGCCAATTTAATTTTTTAAATGCTTAAATGGCAGATTATTTCAAATTATATAATATTTTCAGTTTTCATAGTTATGATCACCAGGTTTTGAAGTCGACATGCATACAGCTTAGAGATGTGTTTAATGTCTGTGAATATATTTATATTTGATGTGGACAATTTTCCGTGATTAATTTGTATACTGTTAAGAAGTATACTACTTTGTGTATAAAGTATATAGGTATGACTCCTATCTGTAGATATGTATGTAGAAAGTGTAGACATTTGGACACACAGATACAGGTAAACACATGTGTCACTTACATAAAGGTATCTTTAGGTAAGATCCATAACTCTGGAATACAGGTATGTTCAGATAAACACCTGCAATTCTGACATATAGATACAGGTAAACACATGTGTCATTAACATAAAGGTATCTTTAGGTAACATCCATAACTCTGGAATACAGGTATGTTCAGGTAAGTACTTGTGATTTTACAGTTAAAGATAAGCATGAGAATATTTGAGTTGGTTTAACACATACTTTAAGTAATTTAATTATCTCATTGTCCACAAACCACAATGGTAAAAGATTGTGTGATGTCTGGTTTATGGGGTACCAGGTATTTTAGATTATTAGTATGCATGCTTTATTGGGTAATTTGAATACATGATCCTGTATATTGATTTTTAAATTTGCAAAGGTTTCAATTCAAACATATTTTATTGACGCTGAATAGTCGAAGGGATTGGGCAAAATTCTTACAACTTACTAGGCCCTCTCCGGTTACTGCAAAGAATTTAAATGAGTTTGAATAGTGTACATATTTAAAGTGCCTTAAAGATAATTGTTTTTGAGATATTATTTCTGAATGTGATTGTTTTGTACACACCAAGTTGTATATATGATATGTTTTACAATAAGTATGTATATATTCTGAACATTTACATGTTGGACATTTTTAAATGTAAAAATATTTGTCTTTATCAACAGATAAATGTTTGGGTTTTGTTATTGATTTGAAAGGATGTAATTATAGATTAGTTTTTAATATTTGTTGTATAAAATGTAGAGCAATTTTGACATTGAAAATTAGATTATAAAGACAGTGTAGTATGTCTGTAGTAAAATTAATCATAGATAATGTTATTACATTACAATGGAATCTTGTTAGTTAGGACACTGAAAGACTGCAGAGAGGTAATTACAAAGTATTAAATTATTATTTGGAACAGGGGTGCATGTACTCCTGATCGTTCAGACTAACTTTGTTCGTTTGTGGTGTATTCCAGAACCTCCACCTTTCCTTACCTGTCACTCACTACACAGACGAGTCAGTTACTCACTTAGTCTATACAAGTGAGTCAGTCACTCACTACACATTTGAGTCCATCATTCACTACACAGCTGAGTCAGTCAGTCAGTCACTAAACAGCTGAGTCTGTCACTCACTACACAGTTGAGGCACTCACTCACTACACATTCAAGTCCATCACTCACTACACAGGTGAGTCTGTCACTCACTACACAGGTGAGGTACTCACACACTACACAGATGAGTCTGTCACTCACTACACAGGTGAGTGTCACTTACTACACAGGTGAGTCAGTCACTTACTACACAGGTGAGTCTGTCACTCACTACACAGGTGAGTCTGTCAGTCACTAAACAGCTGAGTCCGTCACTCACTACACAGTTGAGGCACTCACTCACTACACATTCAAGTCCATCACTCACTACACAGGTGAGTCAGTCACTCACTACACAGGTGAGGCACTCATGCACTACTCATTTAAGTCAATCATTCACTTCACAGGTGAGTAAGACACTCAATATACAGGTGAGTCACTCGCTAGCTATGACATACAATGTACCTGTACAGGTGAATGAGTTGATATTCTCACATGTTTCTGTTGATTGATGCATATTTATTGGTTTAGATATAATTTTGATAATTCACTGAATCTGTTGTCTGTTATGTACTGTGACCTCCAACTCTTATTGATGCCGTCCACGCCTCTTATTTTTTGCATTTTAAAGCCTTCAATGAAATTAGTTTCTGGTTTTACACCTTTGAGTGATTAATGACTAACATAAGTAAAGGAAAATTTGTGATGAAAATGTTAACACTATATTAGAAAAACCCACCTACCCCTGATATCACTATAAGTAAAGCCTAGCTATTACTATAATAGTGATGTAGTTGCGTAATTTATTAATTACATTGATCATACAGTATGGGACCAATATAGTTGTACTTCAATCAGATAGTTGTTTTGTTGCTATGGTAACTATATAGAAGGTTATATTTTCTTCATCCTTGAACAGGATACCAACTCTAAAAACGGTGAGAACTCTGTAAAACATTTACCTCATGTACATCTCCATTAGGAATTGGAATACACCTCATATTCCTCCAGAATTGGTTTAAAAGCAAAGTATTTCTTATAGATGAGAATGGTGTAACTTGAATGTGTAAAAGCTCCAATTGAAGGGGTGGGGATGAGTGTTGGGATGATGGGGGTGGGGATGAGTGTTGGGATGATGGGGGGGGGGATGAGTGTTGGGATGATGGGGGTGGGGATTTGTTTTGAAGGATTCTAGGGGGGAAATAAACAGGTGTTAATTTGACCATTTACATCAACTCATAAAATAGGGGATTAGTGACAGTAGTTGTTTCACACTGTGAAAGATACTGTAAAACATATAGTCTAAAGAAATTGTTTAATCTTTATGTTATTTAGTAATATACAGCTTAGAAAAATGTCAAATACTATATTCAATGTAATATTGTGTAGGTGAGGGAGATTTTTGCTATTTTAGAGCTCACATAACTAAATCATTGCTTGAATTGTTGTATTCATATTGTTAAGAATATTCTATATGTCATCCGGATACAAGTATATCTCTCACAGACGTACGGTATATGTTTTTTCCACACTATCTATTTTATCTGATTTTCTTTCTTTGTTTAGTTGTTCTCATAGCATCTCATCAGAAATTAAAAATTTAACCATAGCTTTTTGTCGGATGTTTTTTTTTTTTTTACAGAAAATTATAAAATGTTACTGAAGTACGGTAACCATTTTTTTTTTTTTGTAACTTTTTTTCAGAAGATTTGGATTATGTTCGTTTTAGAGTATTTGGGAAGTTAAACACTCTTTAATTTGCATGGAAAAGTATCATGAAATATGAGGATTGACAGAAAATACAATACTGTACTGTTACCATCCCCCTGAGGAACTAATACAGTGAAAACGTTACTGCAAAATGTAACATATTCTTTTGTCAATTTAATCATTCCCCCCTGAAATTTCATAATGGACCATTCCAACCTTTGAATTGGAAGAGTTCAAATTTGTCTTCAGGGATGAATGAGTTATTTTTTTATTTTTTTTATATACACAAAGTATGTATATATAGATATACATATTAGACACATCTTTTAAAACATTGTTAAATGTATCCTTTTTACAGCCACTTGTAAGGAATATTTTAAAATTCGATTTGAAATCTCTTTGATACAATATAAGCAGAAACTACAGCAGAAACTACAGATACAGGTATCTTTACCAGTCAAAAGGTTTTCAGTAGTATTTGTTTGTGGTAACAAATTAATGTTCATTAGCGGTAGTAGGTTGAGTGACAAAAGCTTTCTGAAATACAGGACTTGTTATATATGTATATATTGGCCTATTTAAACACTAGAACAACAGTTGCACATAGGTTAAGGTCGTGTTGTATATAAACTGTGAAAGTCTACCTACATTATACTACAACGATTACCACCAAGGTGTGTGGGGAAAACATGTTGATTCTCATTACTGTTATTTGTTAGAAGTCTGTTTTGGATTTTAAGATGGGCTATGGTCAGTAATAAATTGTGATGTCTTTGTATGTTAGAAGATAGTGTATTTTTTTAGCTATAGTTTTAGCTCGCCCTGCATAAAGGTAAAATTGCATGCCGTGGCACAATATCTGTTGTCTGTCTTTTGTTCTGGAGCTCCAAAATGTGGAATTACTTATCTTCTCAATGTCCTGAATAAGCAGAGGCAGATCAAAGGGGAGTGTCACCAGAACATGTCTCCATGGTCCGTTTTTTTGACATTTTCAGTATATGTTTAAAAATTGAAGTTTTATTTGAATTATTTTTGGCATGATAGGAGCACGTCTTTTTCCTAAAAACCAAACAAGGATGTTTCCAAGAACATTAAAATAAATAAATTGAACCAAAATTATAATAATATCTTGATCATTCATTCCACTCTGGAGTTTAACTTAAAAAAAATGAAAAAACAAGAGCAGAAAAAAGAATTTAGGACAGATTTAGATAAAGACATTTGAAAAGGAGTAAAGCCAAGACAGGTTTCTTATCCAACTTTATCACCATGACATGGTTCCACCACATCCACCACAAAAAGACAAACTTGAAACCTGGAATGGTGACATCCCCCTGACAAAAAAAGATGTTTAATTGAATGGAAATTATGCTGACAACTATGTCCTCTGATTGGCTAAGACTTTTAGTTTATTTTCAAAATGCCCTTGTAATCATGCATTAAGTTTAAATAAGAAATTAAATAGGTGAGTGATACAGACCCCATGGACCTGTTATTTCTGAAAATTTCTAAAGATTATTTTCTTTTTTTCTTTTTCACTAAATGACTGCAGTATTGTTCTTCCCATTAAGTATAGGTTGCAGGAGAATTATGAAATTTTGTTTTAATTTTCTGCCTTGAAGTTTGGATTTGAATTTTAGACTTTTGAAGTTGGCTTGTTAAGTTTTGGATCAGTGTATGTAAAATCCATACAAAGTCATAATACCCTAATTACCTATACTTAATCAAACATTTCTTTCAGATTGTGATTATTCAATGTATTTTATTTCTATTTATTTATTTAATATTTTTCTTTGAAAGTCAAATACATACCTTTTCGTCCACAAAACAAGTTAAATTTTAATTGGGTAAAATGACAATGTTTTCTGTCCTGTTTGATGTGCTGCTGTATTTCATTATACTCATTATATTGTGTAATTATCAATAAAATATTTCATTAATATACTTTGTTAAAATTATTAGTACGCATTGACAATTTATAACAAAAAAAATGATGAAAGTGATATTCAGGTATCTAACATTTACAATGATTCCATTCTTGGTCTGAATGACCTATTGTTTCAACTGTAGCGGAACTGGACTGGGTCGATCATTGGCGACCAGGTAGCTCAATTGGTATACTGTCTGTCTAGAATTCGGAGCGATCTGGGTTCGAACCTAAGTCTGGCCGTTACATTTTCCATCTCCTATTAAACAACTACTTCTTGAAAACGACTCCATGAGCATTTGAAGGATTGCATCTGTCACCTTCTGAATCAGTTGACCTCTGATGGTCATCGTGCCCACTGTTTGACTGTGAGATGCTTTTGACATATCCTACATAGTGTCCTTGTAGATCGTGACCAAGCACTTCAAAACTAGAAGAGGAGTAGTCCCTCTGCCCGTTAAAACATAGATATCTAAACCTGCATATGGTCACGGTTCATAAAGACGCATTACAAAGGACAACATGTAAGAGGAAATACATTTCTGTCAAGGGTTAACCAAATCCTATACCAATTACTTTGAGACAGTTCACAGGAGACCTTTTCAGCGCTCATACGACCAGTGTGGGAACAATATCAAACAGCTCTTCACGCATCAGAAGGACCATCGATACTTTGTACTCTCTAACCCAGCTTTCCCAACCTGCAAGACATCCCTTCTTGTAAAACACTGCCAGTACGAAGTTGTTTTGTTTATATGGTATAAACACAAAAACCCTGAACGCTGTATTAGGTCCTGATATCCCAATGCTAGGAATGCCTTCTATGATCCAATATCTTACAACAATAAAAACATGATCCAATATCTTACAACAATAAAAACATGATCCAATATCTTACAACAATAAAAGCATGTTCCAATATCTTACAACAATAAAAACATGTTCCAATATCTTACAAGGAGAACGTTGTCATGAGAACCATACCAAAAAATGCTGTTAGATTTTTTGATTTTTCTAAGAGAACTTGGTACGCAATTTTGTGCAAGAAAGGTGTCGGAATAACTTGTCAGGAGAGTGTTGGTACAATTCACTTAAAAGAAATCTTGAATGCTTTTCTAGGAGAGCTTTGGTATGAGACATGTTCTGAAATAAGAAGGTGTCCGAATCCCTTGTTAGGAAGAGAGAGTTGGTATGAGACATGGTCTGAAATAAGAAGGTGTCCGAATCCCTTGCTAGGAAGAGAGAGAGTTGGTATGAGACATGGTCTGAAATAAGAAGGTGTCCGAATCCCTTGTTAGGAAGAGAGGGTTGGTATGAGACATGGTCTGAAATAAGAAGGGGTCCGAATCCCTTGCTAGGAAGAGAGAGAGTTGGTATGAGCCATGGTCTGAAATAAGAAGGTGTCCGAATCCCTTGTTAGGAAGAGAGTTGGTATGAGACATGGTCTGAAATAAGTAGGTGACCGAATCCCTTGCTAGGAAGAGAGAGAGTTGGTATGAGACATGGTCTGAAATAAGTAGGTGACCGAATCCCTTGCTAGGAAGAGAGAGAGTTGGTATGAGACATGGTCTGAAATAAGAAGGTGTCCGAATCCCTTGTTAGGAAGAGAGAGTTGGTATGAGATATTTTCAACAAGACATCTACATACCTCGCCAGGATAATGTTAGTATGGTATACTCTGTAGAACCTTGTCAGGAGAATGTGGGAATGATACGTCTTCAGAAAGAAAGATAAATACTGTTATTCATATTTCTAGATAATTCGATATAGTTAGAAACAGTACTTGAACCGAACGAAGTGGATAATATTCCCGAACTTTAACAGGGATTGCATTACTCGAATGGCTTGAGATTTTCCTCAGCAATGACAGTCATCATAAAAATGGTATCATCTGGGAAAAAAATCAAGTCGCTAACGGTCACCATCAGCTAAAATTGACTTCAAGAAATATTTTTCGACATATTCTAAACAAATGCTTAAACGGTATTACCTGATTCAGCTAACTGCAAGGCAAGGACTTTTACAAATTAGTCTGAAATAAAAAAAAAAAAATACAGCTTCACGGTCGGCAACGCATTAAGGTGGCTCCACACTTTCGTAATTAACCAGCGAAACTCGTTGACACTTTCATATAATGGTTATGCAACTATGTAGAGTTGATTTTATGAAAATCTAAACACTCCGATAGTTAGGGGACTTTTTTGGAAAAAATACCAAAAAAATGAATTTTCGTCAATTTTAATATTTTCCGTTTTTTTTTTGGGTGTGACATTGTTCGGAACAATAACAACAATAATAAAATGAAAAGAAGCATTTCTAATTAACCCTACAAATATTTTATTTATCGCAAAATATGTAACACATGTTACACAAAGTGTTTTTTATTGAATTTGAACGGATAAAAGTTATTATCTACAAGCTAAAAGCCAACAGGACACAAAGATCTATACATATAGAATGGGAAATTGAACAAAATATACACAATGGCTTTATAATTAATTTATTTTACATTTTACAATCACTTCGATCCGGGTAAGAGTTATCTTCCTTGAAAAAAATCGGAACTTTTTGCAGAGGGGTACTATTGCACGTGTACTATTGTTTACCAGGGGCCTGTTCGTGTATGCGGAGCAACCGGTTTGACCGTTTATAAATGTAACAATTTCGGGTATTAATCCCGGCGGACCTGCAAATGTATATGCAGGCCTTGCAAGGCTTTCTCATGGCTCGCCTGAAAGCAGCATCAGATTACTAGGGCCGACCTTATTTAATAAACGAACAACAGTGGTCCGATCGGTTTGACCGTTTGAACGAAAACGGCCAAGGTGTAACTATAATTTGCACAACGACATTGAATGCCCGATACGCAATACGGAAATGACGACACGGTGTACATGCACATTTCGATCAAGATAATTGAGTCCGAGCTGTACTTTTTCCGGAAGTACGTCACGAAAATGGACGCTGATGACGATGTGTGGAGCCACCTTAAGGGAAATCCTTCTTGACATGGATTTGCTTCATCTTCACCAAGATTTATGAAACCTGTTCTGTGTTACCACGGTCTGATACCATACGAACTATATTGCAAGTGTTTGCTATGTACTGACTTTCTTGCACGATGGGACGATGAAATGGCTTTATCAGCAGGATCAACAAGCACGCTGCAGATGATATGTAACCCAAACAACAGCTTTAAAGCTAGAGGATTTATTTCCAATCTGTGGGATTGAAAAGTAGATGTACATAATTCCAGTGTCATCGTGCTTCCATAGCTCTGCTGCTGGATTTGCTAAAAATGCATTGAACTTCAGAGGGTGTTGGAATGTCTCGAGATTACTTTGTTACCTCAGAAACTAAAACAAAGGACATGGTGTTTAAATCTGCTTGTATATCCCATGCATTTCCATCCAACGTAGTTTGCTTATAAAGTTGGTTAACACAATCTGAGAGGGAATGTCTCGGGCTATATAAATCACCATGACGAGAAAGATGAGATATCATTGTAAGATCGTAGTCGGGGCTACACGTCTTGGAGACCTTTTTCTGTCAACTATACGTATCAATTTGCTCACGCATGACAGAAAGATGTTAAAGTATGTGATATGCTATTTCACAGGACACTGGAATTGACTGATGGGTTACTATGCCTATAGTAACTCAAAACTAAAGTAACATGACACGAGAATAAGATCTGTTCTAAGTTCTAATCTGAGTAAGGACTGTGCATTGTTATTTACTTTAAAACTATTAGGAAAATGTGACGATTTGTCATTACAACATCTCTATGTATTGACCAACTAAATACAGAAAAAAATGAAAACTCTGGCGATATTCTAGATACTAGATATTCAGTAATCCAGGTTAGAGGGATTTACACAAGGAGTCATCGTTACCTCAACAACATCAGTCAGAATGTACCACTGTGTGGCCGTTTGCCAGAGTTTATCATCATCCAGACATGAATATCTCATCAAAGTGAGACTGGTGTTGTTCCTACAGACCAACAGTCCTTCGGTTCTTATCAGATCTACTGAGGACCGTTGGCAATCAGAATGAAAACTGTTTGTGTGGAATAAAACAAGGAAACACTGAAACCTATATCAGGTTATGGAAGTCTATGGATGAAAAATGTTACAAATTGTCTCTACAAAAGAAACATCAAGATGTTCTAAAATATTGTTAGGAGATCGTTGATGTAAGATATCCTCAACGAAAATAAGAGTGTCTCAATTCCTCGCTAGGAAAACTGGTACGAGTGTTCGAATACCTGACTTGAACAACAGGAATCCTTTTAAGGTAAAAGATGAAGGTTGAAGACTTTGGACAAGTTTCGTGGTCAGGATCTCTCAGGAAAAATACTGGTTCTTTGTGTGATACGAAGGTTGATGTTGGACTATGTTCGTTAGTTTGCCTTGTAGTTTTGACGTCACTGCCAGAGTTCTCGGTGTGAGGACGAAGTATTTCAAAATGGATTTGACCTAGCTTTTACATGGTGGGTGTCGTCGATGAAGAAGAAAACGCTTTCCCTTCCGGAACACCTGGTCTTAATATCCTTGTACTTTGCAAGGGTCTACATCTTAACCATTCCTTTGTCACTATTTTGCCCTAGTTTTATCGATTTTCAGTTCAAATTATGGTTTTGTAGACTATTCGGTATTCTCTTGTTTGTTGGTATGGTAATATACTATCTACAATAAGAATCCTTGTAAGGAGAATATCGATATGATTTATCCTCCACAATAAGAAATATTGACAGACAATTGTTAGAGACAATGATACCTTATCGATGTGGAAAACATTCCCGTCTTGTCATTGAGATTGTACCAGACGATGTTAACAGGTCCCACACGTATTGATCATTTCCCGTCTTGTCATTGAGACTGTACCAGACGATGTTAACAGGTCCCACACGTATTGATCATTTCCCGTCTTGTCATTGAGACTGTACCAGACGATGTTAACAGGTCCCACACGTATTGATCATTTCCCGTCTTGTCATTGAGACTGTACCAGACGATGTTAACAGGTCCCACACGTATTGATCATTTCCCGTCTTGTCATTGAGACTGTACCAGACGATGTTAACAGGTCCCACACGTATTGATCATTTCCCGTCTTGTCATTGAGACTGTACCAGACGATGTTAACAGGTCCCACACGTATTGATCATTTCCCGTCTTGTCATTGAGACTGTACCAGACGATGTTAACAGGTCCCACACGTATTGATCATTTCCCGTCTTGTCATTGAGACTGTACCAGACGATGTTAACAGGTCCCACACGTATTGATCATTTCCCGTCTTGTCATTGAGACTGTACCAGACGATGTTAACAGGTCCCACACGTATTGATCATTTCCCGTCTTGTCATTGAGACTGTACCAGACGATGTTAACAGGTCCCACACGTATTGATCATTTCCCGTCTTGTCATTGAGACTGTACCAGACGATGTTAACAGGTCCCACACGTATTGATCATTTCCCGTCTTGTCATTGAGACTGTACCAGACGATGTTAACAGGTCCCACACGTATTGATCATTTCCCGTCTTGTCATTGAGACTGTACCAGACGATGTTAACAGGTCCCACACGTATTGATCATTTCCCGTCTTGTCATTGAGACTGTACCAGACGATGTTAACAGGTCCCACACGTATTGATCATTTCCCGTCTTGTCATTGAGACTGTACCAGACGATGTTAACAGGTCCCACACGTATTGATCATTTCCCGTCTTGTCATTGAGACTGTACCAGACGATGTTAACAGGTCCCACACGTATTGATCATTTCCCGTCTTGTCATTGAGACTGTACCAGACGATGTTAACAGGTCCCACACGTATTGATCATTTCCCGTCTTGTCATTGAGACTGTACCAGACGATGTTAACAGGTCCCACACGTATTGATCATTTCCCGTCTTGTCATTGAGACTGTACCAGACGATGTTAACAGGTCCCACACGTATTGATCATTTCCCGTCTTGTCATTGAGACTGTACCAGACGATGTTAACAGGTCCCACACGTATTGATCATTTCCCGTCTTGTCATTGAGACTGTACCAGACGATGTTAACAGGTCCCACACGTATTGATCATTTCCCGTCTTGTCATTGAGACTGTACCAGACGATGTTAACAGGTCCCACACGTATTGATCATTTCCCGTCTTGTCATTGAGACTGTACCAGACGATGTTAACAGGTCCCACACGTATTGATCATTTCCCGTCTTGTCATTGAGACTGTACCAGACGATGTTAACAGGTCCCACACGTATTGATCATTTCCCGTCTTGTCATTGAGACTGTACCAGACGATGTTAACAGGTCCCACACGTATTGATCATTTCCCGTCTTGTCATTGAGACTGTACCAGACGATGTTAACAGGTCCCACACGTATTGATCATTTCCCGTCTTGTCATTGAGACTGTACCAGACGATGTTAACAGGTCCCACACGTATTGATCATTTCCCGTCTTGTCATTGAGACTGTACCAGACGATGTTAACAGGTCCCACACGTATTGATCATTTCCCGTCTTGTCATTGAGACTGTACCAGACGATGTTAACAGGTCCCACACGTATTGATCATTTCCCGTCTTGTCATTGAGACTGTACCAGACGATGTTAACAGGTCCCACACGTATTGATCATTTCCCGTCTTGTCATTGAGACTGTACCAGACGATGTTAACAGGTCCCACACGTATTGATCATTTCCCGTCTTGTCATTGAGACTGTACCAGACGATGTTAACAGGTCCCACACGTATTGATCATTTCCCGTCTTGTCATTGAGACTGTACCAGACGATGTTAACAGGTCCCACACGTATTGATCATTTCCCGTCTTGTCATTGAGACTGTACCAGACGATGTTAACAGGTCCCACACGTATTGATCATTTCCCGTCTTGTCATTGAGACTGTACCAGACGATGTTAACAGGTCCCACACGTATTGATCATTTCCCGTCTTGTCATTGAGACTGTACCAGACGATGTTAACAGGTCCCACACGTATTGATCATTTCCCGTCTTGTCATTGAGACTGTACCAGACGATGTTAACAGGTCCCACACGTATTGATCATTTCCCGTCTTGTCATTGAGACTGTACCAGACGATGTTAACAGGTCCCACACGTATTGATCATTTCCCGTCTTGTCATTGAGACTGTACCAGACGATGTTAACAGGTCCCACACGTATTGATCATTTCCCGTCTTGTCATTGAGACTGTACCAGACGATGTTAACAGGTCCCACACGTATTGATCATTTCCCGTCTTGTCATTGAGACTGTACCAGACGATGTTAACAGGTCCCACACGTATTGATCATTTCCCGTCTTGTCATTGAGACTGTACCAGACGATGTTAACAGGTCCCACACGTATTGATCATTTCCCGTCTTGTCATTGAGACTGTACCAGACGATGTTAACAGGTCCCACACGTATTGATCATTTCCCGTCTTGTCATTGAGACTGTACCAGACGATGTTAACAGGTCCCACACGTATTGATCATTTCCCGTCTTGTCATTGAGACTGTACCAGACGATGTTAACAGGTCCCACACGTATTGATCATTTCCCGTCTTGTCATTGAGACTGTACCAGACGATGTTAACAGGTCCCACACGTATTGATCATTTCCCGTCTTGTCATTGAGACTGTACCAGACGATGTTAACAGGTCCCACACGTATTGATCATTTCCCGTCTTGTCATTGAGACTGTACCAGACGATGTTAACAGGTCCCACACGTATTGATCATTTCCCGTCTTGTCATTGAGACTGTACCAGACGATGTTAACAGGTCCCACACGTATTGATCATTTCCCGTCTTGTCATTGAGACTGTACCAGACGATGTTAACAGGTCCCACACGTATTGATCATTTCCCGTCTTGTCATTGAGACTGTACCAGACGATGTTAACAGGTCCCACACGTATTGATCATTTCCCGTCTTGTCATTGAGACTGTACCAGACGATGTTAACAGGTCCCACACGTATTGATCATTTCCCGTCTTGTCATTGAGACTGTACCAGACGATGTTAACAGGTCCCACACGTATTGATCATTTCCCGTCTTGTCATTGAGACTGTACCAGACGATGTTAACAGGTCCCACACGTATTGATCATTTCCCGTCTTGTCATTGAGACTGTACCAGACGATGTTAACAGGTCCCACACGTATTGATCATTTCCCGTCTTGTCATTGAGACTGTACCAGACGATGTTAACAGGTCCCACACGTATTGATCATTTCCCGTCTTGTCATTGAGACTGTACCAGACGATGTTAACAGGTCCCACACGTATTGATCATTTCCCGTCTTGTCATTGAGACTGTACCAGACGATGTTAACAGGTCCCACACGTATTGATCATTTCCCGTCTTGTCATTGAGACTGTACCAGACGATGTTAACAGGTCCCACACGTATTGATCATTTCCCGTCTTGTCATTGAGACTGTACCAGACGATGTTAACAGGTCCCACACGTATTGATCATTTCCCGTCTTGTCATTGAGACTGTACCAGACGATGTTAACAGGTCCCACACGTATTGATCATTTCCCGTCTTGTCATTGAGACTGTACCAGACGATGTTAACAGGTCCCACACGTATTGATCATTTCCCGTCTTGTCATTGAGACTGTACCAGACGATGTTAACAGGTCCCACACGTATTGATCATTTCCCGTCTTGTCATTGAGACTGTACCAGACGATGTTAACAGGTCCCACACGTATTGATCATTTCCCGTCTTGTCATTGAGACTGTACCAGACGATGTTAACAGGTCCCACACGTATTGATCATTTCCCGTCTTGTCATTGAGACTGTACCAGACGATGTTAACAGGTCCCACACGTATTGATCATTTCCCGTCTTGTCATTGAGACTGTACCAGACGATGTTAACAGGTCCCACACGTATTGATCATTTCCCGTCTTGTCATTGAGACTGTACCAGACGATGTTAACAGGTCCCACACGTATTGATCATTTCCCGTCTTGTCATTGAGACTGTACCAGACGATGTTAACAGGTCCCACACGTATTGATCATTTCCCGTCTTGTCATTGAGACTGTACCAGACGATGTTAACAGGTCCCACACGTATTGATCATTTCCCGTCTTGTCATTGAGACTGTACCAGACGATGTTAACAGGTCCCACACGTATTGATCATTTCCCGTCTTGTCATTGAGACTGTACCAGACGATGTTAACAGGTCCCACACGTATTGATCATTTCCCGTCTTGTCATTGAGACTGTACCAGACGATGTTAACAGGTCCCACACGTATTGATCATTTCCCGTCTTGTCATTGAGACTGTACCAGACGATGTTAACAGGTCCCACACGTATTGATCATTTCCCTTTGAGTTCACACTGCAAGAGAGTCTGCCGCGTTTAGATTGTTCACATTAATGATACAATAATGTCAACTAACCACTGATAGGATGAATTGACGTTGTTGCCGTAATAGCTAGCTAAATCACTTGTCCTGTACACTAGCCTCTTGGCGAAGCGACTGTCCACGCCAATTCTTGAAGATTCTAGATACTTTGATAGATAAGATTTAATTTGAATTATCTCTCTATAACTACTGAGAAATCGTTCAAATGTTGTACGTCATCTTTGGCGTCGCACACAGTTTATATTAGTCTTAGAAAAAGGATGTTTTTGGAAGAAAGTGCCTTTTTAGATTCTTCGATCCCTGTTCTGAGCGACCCGTCATTGGTTATGTCTGTGAATTCCTTTTGTTTATAATATTTACGTTTCTCTGATTTTATCTGGTCGGATGATCTTTACATGTTGTGTTAGCTGTGCAGTGAAGATGGTTTCTTTTTATTTTGAGATAATTAATGATAATGTGAAGGAGGTGATTGGTCCTTACACTTAACTTAATAAACGTGTTAAATTTCTGGCTTTGTTACCACTGACAATTCATTATTGCACACTTTTGCTTAATAATAACAATATACCAAACTCCGTGTTTTATTCGGCACACTGTCAAAATGCATTTAAGAAGTGAGGTTATTTTAACGAAGTTATCTCCCCTTGCTCTTATATTTTGTATTTGCGCCCTCTCATCTAATCTATAGCACGGACTAATCTAATTCCGTGGCTATAGTAAGGTCGAAGACACTGTCCATAATTATTGTTGACCACAGACATCTCTACTGAGGGTCCTATATTCTCACTTCTATCATCATGTATACACTCCCAGCTCCAGGAGAATGTGTATTTGTATTCATCTTTTAATCATCGCCTCCATAAAACGTTTGTGATCGGTTACCTTACGCCAAAATAATGTCATCATTGATTTTTTTTTATTCAAACATCCAACGAGTAAAGGTAATTGTTTAAAATCTGTAATACTTTCTGCAAGTCAAAGAAATAAAAATGTTTGAGATATATCTTTTATAATTTTTGGTTTGATAATTCAGTGTCAACCTTAATTGAAGACAGTATCAGCGTGTCCTACACGTTGAGCGACTTTTTCTCGATCCGACAGAAAACAACATGACGGGAACCATATATAAGGTACAGGAAACGTTGACAGTCTCCGACTCTATTGTTTTGATGTCTCACCAGTTATGATTATTGACTTCTCATGTTTTCTTTCCGTGTTAGGTTTCGATATGGCGGTTTGGTGCTGTGGTATTAGTTTACCTGTGCTGGTTCATACTAGACTGGTTGTATTTCACTGCATGTTGCATGTAAGAAGGTAACGATGTGAGGGTCTCTGCAGAATTGAATTTTTAGTGTAATCTGTTCAAAAGACATTGAAATATAATTATCGCTGCCCCCATTGCGACATTTGGGACTGTTATCCTATATTTTATCTTCTAGCTGCCCATTTCTGTTTCGACGTTATCTTCCTAAGTACTAGGCTCTGTATGACTTTAGGTGTTGTGAGGACGTTACACTCTGAATAAACCAAAAACATATCACTTTGATTTTTTGCATCACTTTTCATTGCGTTTTAAAGCTTTTGGTTTCCATCAAACATGTTAAATCAATCCACTTTCTCTGATGATTTGTTAACATGCCAATTTGTAAAGTTCTACTCCAAATAGCATTATAAAGTTCAAGAACCCCATTTAAGTGGACGTTTGGTATATTTACGTAAGACGTATTAACCACAGCTTTACTCCCGGCGATTTCAATACATCCCGGTCTATACACTAGTTAACACGCTGTCGATTAATTACCAGACGCAGGTAGATTAGCCCGAGTAGATTTAAACAGCGTGGATTAACTTTACCCGTCCCAGACGTTCTATGGCTGTGTACACAGGTAAGTTCCGAGTGCCTGGAAGGCACAATATACCGGTACTAGTTACTCTGTAAAGGTAAGTACGTAATATGGTATACATGTTTGTACACATATATCACAGTACACTTACGTATAGAGATAACACTGATTTCTTAATTGTGTTTGCTTGTAAAACATCCAGGTCAAATTATATATTTAAATAAATACGATATTTCGATAGATATACATAATTATAGATATATGATTAAAATCAAACATGAATGTTAATTGAATTTTGTGTTTTAACAGTAAGTATTAGAAAGCATAGCAACAAGTATACACACGAGTGTACGTATGTGTATACATGTTCTTCAAGGTATATATATATATACTGTGTGTTTTACAGACATAACAGTGGAAATAGGATCCAGTAAATGGCACGGATCATCGGGCAGAGCTTTGTGTGTACTTTAACGTAACGTATCCACTAGAAATGTGATTCCCTGGCTCTGATTGAAAACATTGTCGTGTCAACACCGAACGTGTGGAGGTTTTACTGTTGACAGAGGGTACGTTATCATGTGTAGGTGTGTACTGGAGGTACCACGCTCAGCGCTAATTAAGGTTAGTTCAAACTATACGTAAACATTGTAATATTTCTAGTACGATATTGTATAACTACATGATAGTACCACATAAACACTATTCTGATGTATTATCTACTAATCCATGACAACATACCTCTATGAGTATGATCTACAAATATAGTAACTGTAAGGTCTGCTCAATGTCTGAAGGTTGGTTTGTTGTTACTATGACTACACGATATCAGGGATATATTCATATGATGTAATTATAAACAATACTAATACATCACAACGTTTATAATCTATGTTAATGCATGGAACATACTAAAATTATAATCACCGTCGATACACCATCATTTACACTGATCTTACTTATCTGTTTTGACTGTATAGTTTTAGTAGTAAGTATTATTGTATTAGTTCTTTATAACTTTCTATTATGACTGTGTGCTAATACAATGTGTATTCTAACTTTATGTCCAGTAAGATGCATATTGCTGTATTAGTTGTTTAGAAGTTTAAGAGCTACATATTAAATGAGTTTGAGATCATGATGAGTGCTGCATTTGGTACAGAAAATGAAATTACATAATTATTTAGATTTTTTTTGTTGATGTTCCCTCTGTTTCTGTTTTGTCCTTTTATGTTGATACCGTGGTACCTTCGCAAGTTATACAGCAGACTACTAATAACCATTTCTTCCTCTTCTTCTTCTTCTTCTTCTTCTTCTTCTTCTTCTTCTAATAATCTACATACCACCTCTGGTGTATTGTCGCATTTGTTTCGGACTATAAAGCAAATCCTGTTTACAAGTAGAACTCTTCAAAATACTGTAATAAGAAAGTTCTATATTACAAACATAGGCTCTTTGGAAATAGATGATCTTAAATTTTACTCCCACAGAGTACCCAAACGGACATCTCATTGTAAATCCAGATGTTTTTTTTAAATGTGACCCCTTTTTAAGCCTATTTTCTTATCTTTATGTTTAAAGATAATTTATTCGGATATGAAATATTTTCTTACCCCTTTCATTGTTGCTTTTTACATGTGTTTCTGTGCCAAATATTAACGTACAACTCTACTAGATACTTATAATATATCGACAGGCTGAACATAAGGTTATTTCTTCGATTTCGATTTCTGAATGGCCATATGTTTTATACTTTATAACAAAACATTAGTAAAGTGTTGTATCGGGAGATCATAATAATAGTCCCATGATTTATAGAATAAAAAATATTATGAATTAAAGCGCTTGATTTATTATATATTTTTTGTTGGTGATGTAACAAGGAAAGTCATTGGTAGATGAAGCAGGGTTCGATAGATGAAATAGTTATACCCAGATCGTTATAAACAACATAATCGTATATACCTCTTACATATTATACACCAGCTATCTTCAACCTTGACCAGTTAACAGCACGCGAGGTAATCGGACATCGGTGCTTAATTAATTAATTTTAAACATACAATGGCGATCAGACATTGTCCAACATCTAACAAATATCAAACGGTATTAAATTTGTACAGCACTGTTATTTCCAGACATAAACATAAGAGCAATAAACCAGTTCGCTGATTTTAAGACATAGTAGACTTGTTTTGTGAAATCTAAATGAAGGGAACCTATAATTTGAACTAACCTTTTCAAAAATCACCACGGAAACAACCGGAAATTGTCGAAAATACCGGATATGTTATTGATTACGAAATGTGTACAATAACCTTTTTCTTAATCCTTTAATCTTATTACTTTTCGCTTTTTTGTTAAAACCTTTGTCAGCATTATGATATCAAACATCCACACAAGCTACTAACTAGCTAGCGACCAGATTATTGAGTCCATTGTTCTGGTAATATATCACTTCGGGTGTAAAAGTAGACGATAATCCATATACACACTGTACTGATTGTGGAGACAAACACAGAACCTATTGTCACAGTTAATTTTCCAATAGAAAATAATTACTAATTAAAACCTTGTTTACACAATGTTTTAGCCAAACCGACAGAATGTCACGTATAGGTTAAACATCTAACATGTATTGATGTTACTCTCGTCGCAGGAGGCTGACATTCTGTCAACAACTAATACTGACAGTAATACCAAGAACCGATGATAGTGCTTAAAAATAGAGTCTGCTATTCTTAATTTTTGATAGAATTTCAGACTACTGTGACGTCTCGTTGACGTACCTTGTGTGCTATAAAATATAACACATAAACAGACTGCAAGGATTCCATCTAACACAATCGTGATTAATCATGTCCCTCTTCGAGGTGACAGTTCCGCCGAAATGAACAATTAAATGTACACACAAACATGTAACATCAATCTCATATCTATCAACGAATAAACATTTGTTTTGTGTTATTCGAGAGGATTGTTGATCACGAATTCAAACACATGAAATAGGAATAAGAAATATATGTCATTTCGAGAGTTCGTATCCTTTCGACCTAGTCTTAGGGATTTCACGGAAAAGAAATATTCGCAGAAATTAGGAGATTTCAAGTATCACACGCATGTTAAGGTAGTGACGTAGCATGTTGAGAATGAAGCGTGGGTAAAATCAGTAATACTGCACTCATTCCTTTTTCTAAATAAATACTCCTGCTTATTAACACTAAATGCTCAAGTAGCAGACTACTTGATCAAACACTTTTCACTTACTCGAGATCACGTTTGAAGTAGTCTCTCGTTGTTTACCGATCGTGTTTCGGTTACCGAGACTTGGACATTTACATTGGAAACGTGATAGCTTATACTGAAAGGGAACGCCTGCCTACGGGGCATACCTATTCTGGTAAATGACTGTTAGTCGTGGGTATTTTTACCTGCGAATTATGTTTTGTTTTATTTGATAGTATGGTCCAACTCTCCAGTCAGCCTTGACATTAATATCAAACTTCTCTTGAAATCTTGAAAAATGGTCAAAATACAGAAATAAAAGAGATATTTGTAGTAAGGGATTTTTCGAAGAAAATCATCCCAAAATTTATAATAATAAAGAAGTTTTTAAATATGCAATGTGTGAAAAATGCTTACGTTATCATTAAACACCTGTAATACCATTACAAGCTAAGTGTATCAAACCGTTAGCTAAAAAACAGTTGATGTTGAAATAGGGCCCATTGTAGCAGGTCTCGGTACAGGTAACCGTTTTGGACAGAATTTGAGGCTATTAACAGTGAACATAATTTACTATGGACATAAAAATGAGAAAAGGATGAAGTATTGAAATTACACATCTGACTTTTTTTGGCTCATGAAGCGTCAAAGTCATGAATAACCGTTAACATCAGAAAAACGTTTTAAAGATATTTTTCAATCATTTATGCCTATACCCATTGCCCAAACTTAATCATCTAGATGCTATTGAGTGAATGCTACCTCCTTGTCATGTATCATTTGTCGTGATGGTGTGTCTGGCTGCCATAACGCTGTCTCGGATTGTCAGGTATCATCTGTCGTGATGGTGTGTCGGGCTGCCATACCGATGTCTCGGATTGGCATGTATCATTTGTCGGGATGGTGTGTCTGGCTGAAAAAACGATGTCTCGGATTTTCATGTATCATTTGTGGTGATGGTGTGTCTGGCTGCCATAACGATGTCTCGGATTGTCATGTATCATGTGTCGAGATGGTGTGTCTGGCTGCCATAACGATGTCTCGGATTGTCATGTATCATTTGTCGTGATGGTGTGTCTGCCTGCCATAACGATGTCTCGGATTGGTGGTAGTCAATTTCCGATAGGATTCCGTGTTATTTTCCTTCTTTTTTTTTATCAAATTCCTGACTTCGTCTTTTGTTCCATTTTGATGAAATGAGGCACAGAAGCTGCCATTGTGATATCATAGAATTATTAATTACATTTGTTATTGTGTTATTGATCATATATAGTGATACAGATATGTGTTATATATCCGTGCTCTATCTATTTAATTACAATTCACTATAGAGGTTTTTTCTCTCGGATATAATTAATTACAATCAAACCTCCAAACACGACCGTGGACCGTAGTATGACAATGTTACACAAAGACCCGACAATGACGAGGGGTTATATGGCAATAAACTTTATCAAATATCATATTTGATACGTGAATGGCAGTTTCCAAAGCTTTATACGGGGCACAAAGGAGATACTTACAGGGTGTACACCTGTGTTGTAGCCATGTATAACTCATTCGTTATCGACCTTGATCGATCAGGATTTATAAATGTATCTGATAATACCGATCGGTTCTCCATTACGAATTAACCGCATGGATTCCTTTCCAATAAAACACCTAAATCGGTGAAATTTAATTACCATTCAAGCGGTATTTAATCCGGGAGAATCACATAGCCAGGGCGTGTTGACAGAATGACTTATATTAGGGGCTTGCTGCTAAAATCTCTACACTAACGTCCTTCTATTGTGCCTTCAGAGGTACTCGGCTAGTCGAAAAAATACTTTAAATATACAGTGTACACATTTGCATCCAGCTTTTAAATCTGGGTGTGGAATTTAACGTCTTCAATTGAACCGTGTTTAAAATGTAGAAACAGGTTTCAAATAAATCGGAACACTAAACCGCCCAGATGGTCTGCTGAGTTTTAAAGTTGAAACAGACTACAAAATATGTACATGAAACAACAAAGTTTATGTTTATTGAATATGGTGTGTTTTCCAAGTTGCATGCATTATCTAGAGGTTTATCAAATGGCCATTTATCTATCCATTTCCGTATCAGGGTCGGGATAGGGTATGTTTATGGCCATATGGTAACCTTTTTATCACATACTGTTCTATGAAACAAAGTTATAAGCAATTACATTTCGAGATGAGACTTTTCTGAAAATTGTTGAATCGGAAGTTTAACGAATATGGCGCGTGCCAGTCAGATACAGCGCGTGCTGGACAGATATGGCCCGTGTCGAGCGAATATGGGTTGCTTGTGATATGGTCTATGCACAGCTAGCAGTATTACACATGCAAAACAACTCGCCTCACGGACAAGTATATGATAATAATTAATTTTTTGCTAAGAAACACATATTTTTAATTAACTGGTTTTGAATTGGGAAATGTTTGCTTTGAAATTGATGAAACACTTTTGTTTTCTTTTTCAGAATCCATATTTTTAGTGACAGTCAGCCAGGATCTTGTTTGGTAGAGATGTGATTTGCAGCAAAATGCCGGGTAATGCAATAAGTCCGACGGATAGTCGGCCTAAAACTTGCCCCACCTACAATAGGTCAACCGCCCAATCAAGGGCTACCTCTTCCCGACCATACTCACGCGGGACGTCACATGGCGTTTCGCATGGAACGTCAAATGACGCCGAGGAGGAAAACGAAGAGTATCACGTAGAATTATTAGAGTATGAATGGCCAGATTTACCTCCCCTTCCTAGGTTAAAAGATGCCATTACGCGTCAGAAAGTCAGCAGAGGAATTAGTTATCTACTTCCGGTTGACAAGGGAAAGAACTCAATAAACAATCGTTACCGGACTGACCTGCGGGCGATGTTCCAGGAGCCCTATGCTAATGACGATTGCGGATATGACGATAACAAAGTTAAACTCAGTGCTCAAATTCATTTTGATACAAACACAGTAAGCACGAAATGGTCACAAAGGCATTTCGATTCCATCCCATTTCAACTCAATTCTGAGTCGGAAAAAGCAAGAAGAATGTATGTGCGCTCGGCTCCTGCACGAGCTGGGAGACAATCAGGGATGGACATGGACAAAATGCGCACGCGGTCTAGTTTGTTCCTTCCAATGAAAAAAGAGGAGCATCCGGAAGCGGCAAAACTCCGTGAAGAAGTCAAGGTCATTCTTCAAAGTGTTCAAACCGAGGCAGAATCTGACAGTGATTCTGTGGAAGGAGAAACCTATCAAAGACGAAAAAGTGATATATTAAGGCCACGAAGGGGTACAATAACGTACCGAAACAGTGTTGGGACAGCTGGGATGCTTCCCAAAAAACCGCGTGTGGTATTAACTGCAGAAAACTATAAAACTTACGAGGATTTGAAGAGAACTAAAACACCAAAAACAACAATTCCGGAGCCTTTTCAATCAAAATTTTTAAGTGTAGATGAAAATCAACACATTTGGGAATGGTTACACCATGGTGAAGAAATGTCGGATTTCCAATTTTTCCTTTCTGTATGTGGATAAAGATAGGTGGAAAGTATGTTTACCTCTGGTAAGACCAAAACTACAGTATAGTGCTGTCATTAGTCCACTGTACAGCAAACGGACTGAACCATGTGCTGCTCATTTCAAATTCCTTTGTATCCCCTAATCTAATCTTGCCAAAAAGAGTAAATGAAAGCTTTTCTATGTAGGGTATTAACAACCGAAACATAACACGCATGGGAAATGACAAAAATAGAAAAATAATTGTTTTCGTCAATAAGAAACAGTCGATATTGTCCGGTGGCTTACATGTGTTGGTCGCTGCTCTAGCCTAGACGACAAATATTCAAATCTTTCTGTAGATATAAAATTCTCCTCAGTATCGACTGTCAGTCTTTTCCCGCTACACTACACAAACTCTCATTGCTCGTTAAGGTATACGTTAGAGAGGTTCTGCTTTTTACTTGGTTTGAGTCAATGTAATGATTTTGACACAGACTACCTAGAGGACGTGATGGCTATCGGTTGTATTTCCTCCAGTGAACTACGAAGTACTCATCTAACGAGTTGAACAATAACTGAATGTCTGAAAGAAATAACAAATAATCTAGTTATCAAATTGCCAATACTCACACATGTTGATAAATTGCGAGAACGAATCGTCAGTGGCACATTATAGAGACTAATGCCTTATCAGTGCTATATGTCTTAACAGTGACTTTTACCCTTATGCTCCTTTAATTATGTCCTTATTTTCATAATTAGTGTTTATCTCTGATCGATCATTTTAATGTGAAAAATAAGTTTTTTATGTTATGCTAGAATGTTTTTTCATATACGTCATTAAACTATAATGCCATTTTATAATGTTACACTGGTATCACTGTAACTGAATGAAACACCCTCTATTAATAGATAAATAAGGAAAAGCTCAACTCAACTAATTTCATCGAATATTATGCATATTTGCATTTCTTTGTTTCATAATTTGTTGATATATACGATACATAATTTCCGTCAGTAAAATCTTGTAAATGTTCAGAACATACTGATTACTAATTCACCAGAA
This sequence comes from Mizuhopecten yessoensis, assembly GCF_002113885.1. Lineage (NCBI taxonomy): Eukaryota > Metazoa > Mollusca > Bivalvia > Pectinida > Pectinidae > Mizuhopecten > Mizuhopecten yessoensis. Next base: position 466,706 of record NW_018407539.1, read on the forward strand.
TTACAATATGAGTATTCAAAATTCCTATTATTGTCATTATCAGAAATTTCTATCACCACTTATAACTATGATGTGCAAACTATCGATTTAAATTATATAGAAGTATAACATAATAAAATATAAATTTCGGGTTCTTTCAAATGATTGTATTTATGGCCTAATGAATCTGAAATGTTTCGATAACTAAGCACAGTGTACAACACGCCACATATGGTAGACATACAAATGGTCATGCGTCTCAAGGTTGCCTGGATGATAGCTTTGAAATTGCACAAACTGTTTCATTTACGCCTACCCTATGATATGCGCTATGATATCTGCTTACTATTAAAATCAATTGTTCACTCATGTATGACACTCTATTTATCATCTATAGCTATCAGTTTGACTTCGTGTTAAATTGTTCGCATTTCTTTCAGGCTACGGGATCTTGTCGGAACAATTTCTGTATGGAGGGCTTAACCGTCGACGAACTTGTGTTTACTGACCAAACACAGCGACAATGTCATATTTAAAGAGGAATCCGTTTACTAGATCGCTGAAAAGCTAAATTATAGATTTCCTTGCATATTTATTAACAAACAAGATTGTAAAAGATTCGTGCTTGTTTATTTCTAAAATAAGGTGACTTGGAAATGGCTGAAGAAAAATAATTGTGATAAAGATGACAACTATTTAAAAGTTACGTATACTATTAACTTTTATACCGTTGTACTATTTAGTTATGGAATATGGATAGACATTTATTTATATATTTATATATTAATTTATTTATTTATTTGCATAAATTTAAAAATAGTTCGTGTGCCAAGAGAGATACGTTGTTCCAAACAGATGTATTGCACCTAGTGGAAACTGTTGAGGAGGTCCATATCTTCGTATCAGGATTCGGTTAATTGATTGGTTTAAATTAGTACTTTGGATATATTTATACAAAACAAAACAAATGTTTGTATAGTGAAACCTGTCGAATTCTGCTGGGCCCAATGCTTTTGAGTAGCAGAGTAGTTTTTCTTGTTTTTAGATTCCTCTGGTTAACATAGAAGGCTTGCTCCACACATGTTCCTGTATAACTCTTGTTCGATTTAGGCAGGTTACTCTGTATATGTTTTGAAACATTGATTATATCATATATAATCTGTACTGAAATTATTAATTTGTGAAAATACACTTTATGAAAATTTACATTTATTTTCAATCTCCCCATGCTTTAGATTTGCTGGGCCCAGATATTGAGAGATAGCTTTACTCATAACTTTCCTCTGTTACACAATAAAAGCGTTTAAATTAAAAACTTAACAAAATTGAAACTTCCCCATAAATAAGATTACAAAATGCTATGACATTGAACAACTTGCACCTGGACCTACATTTATTTTCAGACAACGGAAATATTCTAAAACAAATAGTCAGTGGTATACTGATAAAAATATGAACATTGCTCTGTAGTTAATTCGTAAAGAACAAATTTTGAATCGTATGTTTTCCATAAATATGTACCGTTTCATCGTATTTTAATATGATTATTATGTTGTATTATGTAAATGATATCCTCGAATTTTATTATTGTTAATGATAACGTGTCCCACTTAATATGTAATGTGTTATTATGCATAAGTATACCTCTGTAATAGATAACTATTAAATTGCACAATTATGTTTGTAATTTCACCTACTGATGCTAGTCCAATAAATTATATATGACACATATATTAACCTTTCGTTGTAGTTATTCTTAGTGCAGTTAGTGTAAACAGTAACAGGTCATCGCTCCAAAGAATGAAACAAGTCACATCGAAAGTATCATTGATTACTGATAAACAAGACAAAATGATTACATTCTCATTGAGCAACCAGAATATTAAACAAATGATATCAAATTAGCAATAATGAGTTAGATTGGTGCTGATCAACATTCCTGCTTTTGAATAGAATCCGTATCATTGGCTTAATAACTATTCTGTATTAAAATAAGCATATTTACACCTGCTACTGTTTTTAAAGCCAAAAAGTCAATTATTTGTCAAAAGTCCATACCCCATCAAGTTTGAATAACTATATCATTGTCTGAGGTATTTATTGTTAACAAATATAAGAATGTTAATTTGATGGAAATTAACTCATTATTTGTTTTTCAAAACAAACAATGCATCTCCACCACAATTCGGCATTGTTTACACTTCGTGGGGGATATTGGTTTGTGATAACAACCATAAGTTGACACACATTGTGTTACGATATCATATGGGATGAATATAATTCATATAAACACAGATACCTTTCATCAAATAGTTTCAGCTAAATCAGAAACTGTACAACTATGCTTCAATAACTCTCAACCAGAGACAATGATTGTGCATTTTAAAAATTATCCAGCTATTTATTTGTATATATAACAATAACAGATTGTCATAATTTATTATTCTAAAAACTAGAACTATCTCCCCCTATGTGGTCTGTTCTATGCGGGAGAAGACTTGTGCGGTATATAATTGACGTCCGTAGATGTATGTACTGTCCAACGACTATTCGAAAGGCAGTGAAACACTTGACTTTATTAATAGAAAATCCGTACATTAATATCCAGCCCAATCGACCAACATGATGTACAGCATGGCCAGCTTTCGAGATATTGCAACCGATACATATTTATCCATGTACAAATAATACATACATTTATGAATTAAAAAATGACATGGCTATAAGTGAAATATTTGACCAAAAATATTCAGATATCATCGAATATTAGCAGTGAAAACGAAATATTGAATTAAAATTACCCAGATCCCATATCAAAGCACTACACTTTACGCCTCTTGCCCTCCGACGTTGGAGTTAAAAGAATGTTTACCTTGGTCTGTTTGAGGAAGATAAACTTGAATAAACCAGAGCGAGAACTGTATTGATTGGCAAACATGTATTCCACACAGTCATTGTTTATATCGTAATAATATCTCTATCTTATAACCAGCCTGCTTTATATAACTTCAAAGTCACGTTAACAGACGACTTTTTTTTATAACCATATGATAATTTTATAGAGTAGCGTTACATCTTTGATAAGGTGAATATGAGCCTTTGGCAAGGGTGCTACCAATACAAAAACGGCTTCATCAAGAATCGTCGCATCCAATATAGAAATGCAACATTACAACAAATCATTTCTTATTTATCAATTTTATGCCAGTATGTTAAAAGAAATAATCGGTAACAGAATACGGTATGATAACTGTTCAATTCTTCAAGGTCTTCCATATGTTAGGGTTTCGCTTCTATGGTCAATCATATAAAAACTGAAGCTGAAATTTTCCCCATATTCCTTTTGAGAATAATAAAGCTGCTATCAAAATATTTCTGAAATTCCTATTATGACAAAAATGTGTATGTGTATCAAATTTATGCAATATGGCACTATTCAGATTATATGTGTTTTCATTGGCTTCGTGCAGTCCTTGTTACAAATATACCATATCTATTAGTATAACAGTATAGTCTCAAAGCAACACCAAATGTTAAAGAATGCACGCTGAAAAATAATGAAAAAAATTGAAATCATAAACAGATTTAATAGTTTGAATGAGAACCGAAGGAACAAGAAAGTAAGAGACATAGAGTCTTGATACGATTCCTCCAATACAACGTGATAATTGATACAATTAGACAGACATAAATTACATAATTACATTGTACCATACAGCATTGATACAATTATACATACATAAATTACATTGTACCATATAGCATTGACACAATTAGACATACATAACTTACATTGTACCATATAGCATTGATACAATTAGACATACATAAAATACATTGTACCATACAGCATTGATACCATTTGACATACATAAATTACATAAATTACATTGTACCATACAGCATTGATACAATTAGACATACATAAATTACATTGTACCATACAGCATTGATACCATTTGACATACATCAATTACATTGTACCAAATAGCATTGATACAATTAGACATACATAAATTACATTGTACCATATAGCATTGATACAATTAGACATACATAAACAAAATTGTACCATACAGAATTGATACAATTAGACATACATAAATTACATTGTACCATACAGCATTGATACAATTTGACAGACATAAATTACAATGTACCATACAGCATTGATACAATTTTACAGACATAAATTACATTGTACCATACAGCATTGATACAATTTGAAATACATAAATTACATTGTACCATACAGCATTGATACAATTAGACATACATAAAATACATTGTACCATACAGCATTGATACAAATAGACATACATAAATTACAATGTACCATACAGCATTGATACAAGTTGACAGACATAAATTACAATGTACCATACAGCATTGATATAATTAGACATACATAAATTACAATGTACCATACAGCATTGATACAAGTTGACAGACATAAATTACATTGTACCATACAGCATTGATACAAATAGACATACATAAATTACAATGTACCATACAGCATTGATACAAGTTGACAGACATAAATTACAATGGACCATACAGCATTGAAACAATTTGACAGACATAAATTACAATGTTCCATACAGCATTGATACAATTAGACATACATAAAATACATTGTCCCATACAGCATTGATACAAATAGACATACATAAATTACAATGTACCATACAGCATTGATATAATTAGACATACATAAATTACAATGTACCATACAGCATTGATACAATTTTACAGACATAAATTACATTGTACCATACAGCATTGATACAAATAGACATACATAAATTACAATGTACCATACAGCATTGATACAAGTTGACAGACATAAATTACAATGTACCATACAGCATTGATACAATTTGACAGACATAAATTACAATGTTCCATACAGCATTGATACAATTAGACATACATAAATTACAATGTACCATATAGCATTGATACAAGTTGACAGACATAAATTACATTGTACCATACAGCATTGATACAATTAGACATACATAAAATACATTGTACCATACAGCATTGATACAAATAGACATACATAAATTACAATGTACCATACAGCATTGATACAATTTGACATACATAAATTACAATGTACCATACAGCATTGATACAATTAGACATACATAAATTACAATGTACCATACAGCCCTTTCGTCCTTTTAGGAGTCATCGGTAACGCTGGGAGCTAATAAGGTGAGGTCATAATTAGTCTAAACTTCTGTCAAAACATGAAAAGAAGAAGGGTCAACACACTCGCATTTAACAATACGTTGACAGAAGAAGAAACTAGATAACGATACATTGTGCTAGACTGGAATATCTGAATCATTGTGCTATAATAAACACTGTATGTGAGAACCACGCTGAGTTCACGGTAATGCATCGTGATCAAATAAAATTGGCAAATACTCCTATTTTATACCAAACATGTTATGACTGAATACATTCAGATAACTGCGACCTTGTATTTTTAATCAGCATATTTGTCACAAATGTTCCTTTACAAATTTTATACACATCCCCTACACAGATCACGGAATATACAAAACAATTATCTAAGGGGACACTACGACATAAAATAGAATCAAACGAGTAACAATACAATTTATTAATGTTCAGTGGGTGTATATTAAAATACAAACATGTTTTTGTAAAAATAGTATCCTCTTCGTTTGGTCATGACTTTGAGACTAATTGTATGATCTTATAATATAATAAACAGTGAACAGTTTGGTAACGACATTTCTTTTACTTCCTTAAAAAGAGAATAAAAAACAGAAATAATTTGCTCTTGTCAGGATAATGCAGTTTATTATTTTTTTTCATATTATTCCCGACAAGTGCATCACTTGTCCACCGATAAAAAAACCGATATTGACTTGGAGCGCGTGATTTTTGTTACACATGCAGTGGAGTACAGCAGGTTTATTCTTAATTTCTTTGATGTCCTCTAATCAGAAGACAAGGAAGTAAGTAATGTCACGTCCTCCCATCGAGAACTCGGGTTGTGATAACAAAACCACAAAGCACTCTCGTGAGCATAATACAATAATACTGATAGCCTTCATATCACACAAAGAACGTAAACCTAATCAAATGGATACCATAATTAGACTGAACGCTCAGGATTTTGATATTGTATGTAAGAACATGTTCTGTTCTTATATCACTTACATCACACTGAAGAGTTGAATGAAAAATATCAAAAAATTCAACATACAGATAAACTATCCTTGTTCTATACACCGTAATGTCAAAGATGTTTTTATTTTTGCTGATAAACAAAATCACCTGGTATGACAAGGAGAATATCCAATATCATAGTGACAATTTATTACCAGTATTTGATATGACCAATGACCCTGCAAAATACTCCTGCATAGAATAGTGTCAAAGTTTCATTATACTTGTAATCCGTGCCAAGTAGACAACTTACAAGCGCACTTGGGTGGTTAATACAGTATTATAATAACATTGTCTTATCATGAGAATATGTAGCAGTGTGGTAGTATATCGTTATACTGATACAAAAGTGTTAAATAGATCAAGCTGACGTTGATCCAGATACCCGAGGCCACTGACAATGATACAAGCGTGTCACTGATAAACCTAAAGCCTTTGTATTCAATGTGCATATTAAATGTAATGGTATACGCGTGTTACACTTGCAAAACTGTGTAAATAAAAAACAGAACATGGTAAATGGGAATATGCATAGGTATGTTTAATGCAGTAGATAATTAATAATTAGGTTTAAAATATCCTTAAGGAGGTCGTCAAAAGGGGTACATTCCTTAAGCTCAGGTGTTGGAGACACTAGTTTGATTCACAGCATATTTTGATTTAACCAAAATAAAAACGGTACAAAAGAAATAAATCCCGGAATTACAGATATCGAACTACCCGCTTAATATTACTAAAATGTGCTCAACACATTCATATTTTTTCCAATTTCGACCGCTGCCATCTCCAGATCTCTCTTTGAGTAACTAAAACAACGGCGAATGCAATTAATATCTAACTGAGATTTGATCTCTGACGTAGTTCAGTTGTTTTTCATCTGACATCAGCATTTTAGTCATGTAAGTAATACAGATTCCCCATATAGCCATTCATACGAAAAAAACCATTGCTCCTGAATTGAAGGCGACTATTGATTGATTGTTATAAATTGCAGCTGCTATACCAAACAATAGCATTACATTAACAGTGCACTTTACTTCGGATCATGTAGTAGCACTTCCCAACGTTCACAGACATTTAAGCTTTGGATTTTTCTTTTGGGTGTAAGCATAGTTCAACATTTAGGTTGGGCTTGTCCATGGAGGAATATCGGGTTTGGTTTTGGTTTCGATGAAAGGAAGATCTAAATTTGCAGTCTCTAATAGCTTTTGAAATCGAGTGCCAAAAGATCAGTTTTTTGTTTCTTTCAAAAAGATTAGCATAATTTGGATAAAAACAATGATGAGTTATCAGGGCTTGATTTGCGTTGTTGGGTGAAAGGTAATGACAATTGTCTCTGCCATCTGTAAGTGGTGGTTCATTTGCTTCAACGCAGAGACTTGTTGAAGGTGTTTAGCGAAAGGCAGCCGGTGCCAACCGTATGCTATGGTTGTGAATGGGATGATACATATCCAAATACGATTCACGGGCAGATCCTTATAGATTAGTAAGGTTTGACTGGTCGATCTTCGTGACCAAGTTTGACGTCTGTTGAGACATTGCTGTAACTGTCGTTCTATTGTGTGCATATGTTGAATCTGTAGCATATTCTGCTGATTGTATTACTTCCAACTTATACCAAGTGCAATGTAAACATGAACATTTATCAAAACATAAAACAACAATGTTTGAAACATCCGATTTTCAGATGGTGTATTCAGGGATATCATGTTTAATCTCATCTGGAGCATATTTGACAGCCATGACTGATGCTGTTGAGTAAACAGATCTGTTTTTGTCCTATCAACTGTATTTTATGACAAGTAGACAATACCTGCCACGCGTCCAGCTACATATTATAATTGATATACAAGCTTTATGGTAATATATTGTATGGTTGATATAGCATTGTTATATGATACATACGATGAATGTATACTTTCTTGTAGTACAATGTACACATATTTACACCAAATAATACAACGATGTACACACTACGACAAAACTACAACGTAAATACATACAACAAAACATAAATGTTTTTTGTGTTTCACGCTGTCAGACGGGTAACATCCAGCACGATATGACAAAACTAATTACACTGTTCATCCCCTTAAACATTAGTATTACAGTAGCAGATGTAAAGTCGTCTGATATTGAACATCGTAATGAAGTCTTGGTGGATTTTTTGACTCGTAGAATACCAAAGGAGAAACAGAATCCCCTTTACTTAGTAATTTCATGGTAAACACGTTTATTTGATAATAATTCTGTAATGTATTTAAAAGAAGCGGCTTGTTGAATTTGGAAAATGGAATCATTTGATATAATTACCATGGTTTAAAATGTAAATGATCAATTGATTTGCAAAAAAATATATACAAAGCTAGTTAAATGTTATAGTCACCAGACGAAACCCAACTATGTATGTAAATTTGGGGGTTTATTGAGCATGAACTCACATGCATTACGTGTCGATGGACGAGCAATATTCATAGTGAATACGTTACAATGTAAGTTAGTTATGCTAACAATACATTTCAAATCACTCGTTTCAAATAATATCGTGAACAGATCAAGATCGTCAAATGTCACCTGTTATATATCTGTATACAGCGTTAATAACCAAATACACCTGTCATAATGTACCCTAAATCATAGAGTCAGGTGTATGGTATTACAAGGATCTTCCTTTATATAACGTATTGCTGGTATGTGTTCTGTGCTCAGTAATTGATTGGTGAAGTAATTACGGTGACCTCTTTGGAGAGAACATTGTCCACATTCCAGTCACAGTAAACACATATTGGTCAAGGTCAATAATTCATAGGTAAACAAGGTTAACATTGAAGAAAATGGTGGTGTTGTTTACAATTACCAAACGTGTAATACTGAAATAACTTTAGCCTGAGCGTTATTTACTATTGAATGACAAAGGAAGTACTATTATTTATTTCATTTTCTTGGATATATTTAGAACTATTTAAAAAAAAAATCAAAATTAAAAAGGACAGCTTTTCCTTTGAACAACGTCTCATTCGTATTCATGTGATGGTGTAAAACGGTGATAATTACATAACAAGCAATATAATATGCCTCTGAGTAATTTGAATCTACAACAACACAATATTGTAAAAACGACATATAACAAATCGTAAACATAAAATCACTGGGACGACAACAAGACCATATACCAAAAACTACAGCCTGATTCGTATACTCACTCCTCTCAAGTCATTTATGTACATTACATCCCTGAACACCACTGAATTTGTTTTCTGAATTTCTGAAGCTAAACAACACAGCTACCTTTCCGAAAAACTTGGGTTCACCTCCCGTTTCTATGCATTTTCAGTAAGTCTTTTCTTTTGATGTTATCCCGGTTCATTGTTCATGGTTTTCACCCTTCTATCTAAATACTTATTTTTAAAACACTGAGGCATAGAACACCTTCATCAAAATTAAGGTTCAATTATTTAGACATCTTGACGAGAACAGGACACGATACGCTAGTCGACATGTCGGGGTCTAGCCGTTAAGATCGTACGAGTTATCGTTCTTACTGTAGTGATAGGTACTAAAAACTGAGTAGATATTTTCCTACATAAGATTATTCATCAACCATTTAAGCAAAATAATAAATACATGTACATAAATTAAAATAATCGTTGTTTTTTCCTGGAACATTAAGGAACCAGGTAAATATCTAGTTAGTCTTGAGAGTATAAGAACCAATCTAATTAAAGTTTCTAGAGAATTTAAATTAACCATTTTTTTTTTTATCTAATAGTGATTTGTTTTTGAGGGATACATTTGCTTATTGATATACATTATACACGAATCACAGAGCTATGTTTATGAAGCTGTGCCAAATTGTCAAAAACTATTTTATATAGCAACGAATACTTTTGCATTGCTCGATATTAATTAATTTTGAGTGTTGATAACGAAAAAAAACCACCTTGTTTATAAGCATCCATTATGGTTCTATATTGCGGATACATTTTCCTAAAAGAGGATCAAGGAATCAAAGGGCGCTAATATTTACACTTCCAGGATCGATATTAACAAATACAATCTTTCGAAAGTGTCAGTATTGCACTTATGGGCGGATTGGTCGCGTGTGGTTAATGGTTCAGTATCTGTGCTGTAGCATTCACGTGAGGTGGCACTACAAACGATGCCGTTGGAAGCACGGTCCCACTACAAACAGAGCATATCACATCTCAAGCACACACGCAGGCATACACACATAGGGAGCTATTAGCCAGGTGGCATAGGACTAGTAGTTAGCGCCCGATAAGGCAGCTCCTGCGAATTCCTCAAAAGTATATTGATTAATGTATATGCTAATTGTATATACATTTTATGTGTATGTATTGTAAAGCGCTCCAGAGTGGTTATTGTTAGCTAGATAGAGCGCTATATCAAATGTTGTATATTAACATGACCGACAAGGACGACCTACTACTTAGCTGTACATAAACATGATATTTTCCAATTTTCTGATTGTGATCTTTCTCTTTCTTGATAATAACATCTCCGTTTCCCTATCATACAACCTACGGTGTTTAAGATATTGCACTGTAGATCAAGATTACCGTGGCAGTTGTCGACTGCTGAAGAACAAATTTACAACACAGGATTTCCAGAAATGTAGGCTGATCATTTTATGATGTCCATCACGATCTCACTGGGTACCATGCTATTTTTGTGATATGTTTTCTTATCATTTTCGTAAGTTTACCCTATTGGTTCGTTCTCATTACCAAAGATCTCGCTTTGACGACATGATATTATTTGGATTTTACATAGATTTGTATTGCCGATATGGCCGATGAAGCAAAAGACGCTTATCCTTCTTGAACACCTGGTCATATTCTCTTTCTTTTCCCCAAGGGTCTCCATGTTAAGCTTAATTTTGCCCATATTTTGTTATCGTGGTATCGATTTTTTGTCAGTATTGTAGTTTTGTTGATACTTCGGTATGCTCGTCTTTATTTTCCATAGGCTTATTGATCTATTAACAATCGCTCTCTCACGAAATGTAGATTATCTAAAATTCTGTTGAATGAGTTTAAGCGGCGAGAGTAACGTAACAAGTGTTAGCATCACACAGTACAAAACACCTTGTAATCCGAGAAAATTGTGACTATAAATGTACATATATATACATGCTTTACTACCATGGCAGAACACTTCCATATTTGCGCTTGTTTCTCTCAATCTGAACGTATTTGAATTCAGTTACCTTCGTGAAATATAAATAGTGTTCAACAGGCCACCATTAACTCTGATGTTATTATTTTACGATGTGTCGGGAAGGCCGATGCCTAGGTGTCGATGACCACCGTGTAGGACAAGAACATCACCTGTAAACGAAGCATTAGATTCAGGCACTTATCTAATAAGTGGGTAACCGCGTCGATTCCTCCCGGAATACTGCGATTTATGGCGAGTGACAGAGACTCCTTTATAGTGGTCGTCAGGTCCAGGGTGGTCCCTGGTGATATGACGATATGCCGGATTATTGGTGGCCTTTACAATGCATTCTATTTGGTGGTATTGGGTAATTGTGTTAGCTCTGTAGCCGATAGAAAATCATATCAGCTGCATAGGTCATCTCAGAGTGGTGATGAGAAAATGCGTTCAATTTTTTTCTCAGGAGGGAGAAAGATTTAGTCGACAGCAATGTGTACTGATAGCCATGTACTGTATCCGTGTCTCGAAGTTAACCTCATGTACATACTGGTTATCTACCTTTCGCCTGTGCTTCAAATGGTTGGAGTAGCCTATTCTAAATGTCCCGAGCAATACCAAAAATAACTTTTATATGAAATAATATTTGGTCGGCATTCGCCAATTTATTATTGATGGAATGTAGTTATATCAGTTTTTGTCATGTTTTCACCATACATATAGCCGACAGCGGCCGGGCACTTTTGATTCCTTTGATCACGGCCTATTTCAGCAGTAACAAGAAAAACATCTTTGTTGAAAGTGTTTTGAAGGGAATATTATGCTATAAGCTGTGTAATCAGTGGCCGTTTCAGGCTGTAACTGAGGGCCAAATACACTTTTAAAAAGTGTATGTGTATCAAGATCTACTTTTGAACATGAAAGTAATAAAAAGTGTTCTGCCGCTATCGGCCATCGAATGATACGAACCAGATAATAAAACAAACAAATATTCTGTCTGGAAGTGTTGCATATCACGCTGTAGACCATTCACGTAGAACTACAGGAAAGACTTAACCCTTGTGTATATTTGAGTTCAACCTTTTCCAAAATTTAGGAAAAACTTTCTGTTGGGACTAGTTAAATTATACAACAGTTTTACTATCGATAGATTTAATTATTGGTCCGAAGTGAGGAGGAGCTGGCGTTTTGTTGTTGTCGTTTTTAAAATTAATATTTTGTTCTTGAGTAACTACCCTGCTTATTAAGTTTAAAACAATAAATTATACAGCAGCCACGTCCCAAATCTCCTGATTTATAGAGAAAAGTAATATGATAGATCCACAGAACCTCACAATCACCGGATACATAAACTAGTAGTTCGCCATTTTCTATGGTATGAATGGTTTCGGACCTTGTACTTATTTCGTACCTGTCTTTGCTATATCCAACTACTTACAGACGAGCACACTTCTGTTTACTTGTCTGATCAACTGTTTAACATGATGTGGAGGATTACAATGTTTTGCTGTTTGATAATTCTATTTCTCTGTCGATGGTACACGTAGTTTGGTTCAGATGTTCACTGCCTATCATAGGTCTGATTGTTTCCGTTTCGTGAGATGCGTTGTAGAGAGCCTTCGTTAATGGCACCCATCAAGTTGCTATATGTTTGGTCTTTGCTGTTTTCAATTTAATTCTATTTTCCAATTATTTATATGTGCATACTTTCACAGTCAGCCTTATCACATTACTTACCTCTGTGAGTGAAATTTCAGTAAAATGACATTAGAAAGCAACTGCATTTGGGAGGTGATAAATTGTATGTAGAAACGGCGTTATCACAATTTACCAGGAGAATACCAATACAAGAGAATGAAGTTACAGTAAAATGGTTGATAAGAGTCCTGGAATTTGATCTTTAAATCGATTTGTTCCTATGTGCGACATGTATATAATCACCGCCAAGTATAATTGTAAGAAAAGTATCGAGTGATTTACTGGATGCAAAATATTCCTTATATGTGACAAACTCACCAGTGAGGAATTTGTTATAACATTATTTTATCTCAAACCACAAAATTTTAATAATGGAATTTTCTAGGTCTGTACGTTTCACATAATAAAATATTCAAAATAACTGTAATGCTTTCCGCCCGTATATATCTAACTAAATGTAGCACTGGTTCGATTGTCATTGAAAAGCCGATGAAGTATTTTACACAGCAATGTCCTTTCCAGATGATGATAAGGTGGGTTCCTTGTAAATTTTCAAGTTGTCGCCAAGTGATGAGTGTGCGGCTATGAAGTTTTAGAGATGGTGGTGGTGTGGTAGTGTGTATGTTTCGAAAGAGCTATGTTGGTTGCAGCGGTTGTGGATCTTTTGACATCTATAACCCTAATAATGTTAGCAATAAAAGGACTAGCTGGTAGTCGTGTAAGTCGAGTACACATAATGGTATTATCGTTATCATCAGTTATGAACGATTTGCCATGAATTGTCCTGTTTTGTTGATGAACCGCACTAACACACTAGATTAATTACAAGAGTAAGATTCACCGCTCTGTCATGCCCTCTCAAATACGTATGGAAGCGATTGATATTTTGCTGGACTCATGACAGGATAGTGCACCTTTTTGTGATTCTTTGACGTGACTTGTAGCTCAAACACTACATGCTGATACTACGATGGTCTTTGTTAGGAAGTCCTAGACGACCACATCGATCTATTTCTGATCGCTGGAGTCATTGTTTACTGGAGTCATTGTTTACCGAGAACCAGGCGATCTTGTTGCCAGGATCGTCTTATAATTCGTAAACACTTAAACTTCCTATTTCTTTACTGACTGGAGTCCCCATAGCGTCCTCAGTTTTTTGTACAAACTACCCATTATATCTCTGGGAAGTTTAATAATACAAGCTACTTCCTGGTTTTATTTACATTCTCCTTAACTATAACGTTGTATACACAAGAAACGAAAAGAGAATACCGAAGTTTTATTGAGGGGTCTATATAGCTGACTTTATACTTTTCCCCAAATGAGGAGTATTCCTGCGTGTTAGAGTGTAGGTCCAAATAATGTAGACGGATGTTAGTATTGATAGACATTTTTTAATGTTTTAAAGTATAAGACACTCAGTGCTTGCCAGTGTTGTTTTCTTTAAAAGTATTTATCAATAATACACTGCTGCCTTTAGTAAAGTAATTCAACTTAACAGAAAATACTTAAGCATAATCGGAAAAATCTGGTTCCTGAATTGTGGAGGAAACAGATGAGAAACGTTCATCAGAAAGCTCCTATTTCTGAGCTTGATGTACCATTAGTCAACCAACTGTTTCCTCACCATGTCCTCATCTAGAAACTGACTTAGGCATTTCCCATGTATTTAGCAAGGGTTTAATTTGTTAATTGATATGCCACTTTTTCTTGATAATTATAGTTTGCATTACTGGTAAACTGCTTTTCACGATGTGTAGGATTGTATTGTTTTGCCTTTTTTATGATTTCTGTTTCTCTTAGAAAGCCAAGAATATATATCGCCAGACATCTATGTCTTATCACTAGGCCTGATTGTTACGTTTATTGGTAGGTGTAATAAGAAACACTTCGTTAATGGCATGAAAAGTGTCATCACGAGTCTTGTCTATTCTATGAGAATTTAGGACATCGTTAATCGATCCGCCTTGTCATATTTGCGTATATCACAGCTTTGAGATAAACGTGATTTAAATCACATTCGACGACGGCTACAATATGGAGGTGATAAAATGTATGTGGAATCAGCGCGGTCACAATTAGTCAGGAGCAATACAACGGGAAGAAATGCAGTAAAATGGACATGCTCGTTGATAAAAATCCTCAAATTAGATCTACAAATCTATTTGTTGCTATTTGCATCATGTATAACATTTCGACAACTATAATTAATAGAGGAGAATCGATAGATTTGCTAACTGAGTATTCACTAACCCCAGTATGTGATGATGGAGTGAGGAGACCGGTCAATTCGAATTTTCAAGGTATGGATGTTTCGAATAGAATTATTTAATAGCTTTATTAAACAACTCCTTCGCCAGTATCTATTTTCTTTACATGTAATCGGTTCTTGAAAGCTTTTCAAATACCAATCTGTATTCAATATTACTCAAAATTTGTATGTTTCCGGTATAGATAAGGTATCATTTTCACAAAGTTTATCTTATTTTTGTATCAAGTTTTGGTTATAAACCTACTACTTACTTCTTGATTAGCGTTATAACGCCTTTACTTTACGTAATAATTTAAAATCTCATTTCCTGTTAAAAAGTTTGTTCTTCGTTATAATCGTTGTACAAATAATACATAGTCAAAACTTATAACTCTAATTCATGTATCTCCTAATTAATACAAATAATACATAGACAACACTTATAACTCTAATTCATGTTTCTCCTGATTAATACAAATAATACATAGACAAAACTTATAACTCTAATTCATGTATCTCCTAATTAATACAAATAATACATAGACAACACTTATAACTCTAATTCTTGTATCTCCTGATTAACACAAATAATACATAGACAACACTTATACCTCTAATTCATGTATCTCCTGATTAATACAAATAATACATAGACAACACTTATAACTCTAATTCTTGTATCTCCTAATTAACACAAATAATACATAGACAACACTTATAACTCTAATTCATGTATCTCCTGATTAATACAAAAAAGCATTGCTGCAATTGTTGTTACACATGAACCTTGTTGTAAATACTACAAACAAAATTACTTTTGTTATTGCTGTAACGATCTAACTTCTTACTACTAAGTACTTCATAGGATATTTTGTGCTAGGTTTCGTGATATATATATATATATTACTGAATTACTTCTTTGCCCCATATATATATATATTTATATTTAATTATTGACCCAGGGAGCAGCACAGCGATAATATTGAATCATATATGTTTTTGTAAAATTGTACATGTTCTCCGAGGACTTGTGTTGACAATTGAATAGATACAGATAAAATTCGTGTTTTAAACAGTTCAATTGTGTTTTGTCATTTTAGAAATTAATCGAGAGGGCACTGCAATCATTAAAAAACATCAGAAAATGAAAAAGAGACTAGAAACGATGTCTCCACTCTGGTGTGGGTTTAACAATTAAACTTATTTTAGCATATTGCGCTGTGTATCATTACTGCTACGTTTAGGGAATTCTAATGTCAAAAACGATGAGAGTATGCTATTCAATTGTTTTCATGTTTCAAATGTACCACAGATTCGATTGTCATTGAAATACCGATGAGTTATCTTACTCACCGATGTCGATTCCAGAAGGGCTAAGGAGGGTTCCTCACCGATTTTAATGTATGTGACGAGAGCGTGACGTTGAAGTAGTTGTGGTGGGGTAGTAGGAGGTTTCTTAGAGAGTTGTTTTTGGTGGCGGCGGCTGGGAATCTTATCACATCTACATTATTAACTAGGCTATAAAAAGAGGACTAGCTTTTAGATGTTCAATCCAGGAGTAAATAGTTACTTTGTTGTTTTCCTTTTTTTGCGAATGCCTAACAATGTCCTTTTTTGTTAATGATATTGTACAAAAATACTGGGTTTGGCGCAATGTCATGGCCTCTGTAATGAAATGGGTGTTGAAACCATTGCCTGCTTTTGGTGTCATTTTGTGATGCTAGAACGTTATTTGTAGCTCATAAACCGTATGATGTTATCACGATTGTCTTTGCTTGGAAGTCACAGACGATCATTTCGATCTATTTAAGATTTTTGGAGGTTGATGTTTACAGAGTCCCCGGTGAAATGGGTGACACGAATGTCATCTTATTCGTTGAATATACACTAATTACCTTTTTTTCTGAAGTGATATAAATCACCATAGCGTCCTCAGATTTTCTACACAGACTACCAGCTATGCCATTGAGAGATTTCATGATACTTTATTCTGGTCATCTATAGTTCCATAAATGTAGATGGTATGCATATCAGATATATTGTTATTCGTAATACTGCATGTTTGGGTGAAGGTGGAAATAATGTACAAGGGGTTTACCGTTGATAGGCCTACTTTGTTAAAATCCTTGTTCGAGATAATCAGTGCCCGATGTTTGTGTAACTGATCAATAGCCCTGCTGCATAAAGTAATTAACCGCAAACAGATACGTTGGATAACCTAATAAATATGGTTACTATTTGTGATTGAAAATTGATGAGAATTGTTCCTCAAAAAACCCACATTCCTCAGTTCAACGTACCAGTAGTTCACAAATACATAGTCACATAATTGTTTCTGCACTCCGTTCTTATTTTGTTATTGACTTGGCTATTTTAAACATTTTTGATTTACTGGCAAGTGTATGATATTTTATTTAGAATATCATGGTTTCTTGACAATTATCCTTTACTTGCCCAATATGCTATTTTACATGAGGTGCAGAAATGGGTTCTTTTGCTTCTTGATTAAATTTTTATTTCATGAGATGGTGAAGTTTACAACAAAAATCTCTATACATCCATGACTCATCACCAGCCGTGATCGTTACGTGTTGATGGTATGTGTAATAAGAGACACTACGCTAATTGTACGAAGGGAACTGTCATCAGTTTTGTCGATTCTATGACAATTCAGGACCTCGTTATTCGTACTGCGTACCTTCGTAATCGGCCTTATCATATTAAAGTATATTTAGGTATGTAGACGGCAACATTTTGGGGGTCATACATTGTATGTAGAAGTTACATTTGGGAGGTGATACAATGTATGTAGACGGCTACATTTGGGAGATGATACATTG
>NW_018407540.1:0-166 GCF_002113885.1 Mizuhopecten yessoensis
ACATCATGTATCATCTTGTTACATCATTTATCATCTTGTTACATCCTGTATCATCTTGTTACATCAAGTATCATCTTGTTCCATCATGTATCATCTTGTTACATCATGTATCATCTTGTTACATCATGTATCATCTTGTTACATCATGTATCATCCTGTTACATCA
>NW_018407540.1:324-515 GCF_002113885.1 Mizuhopecten yessoensis
GTATCATCTTGTTACATCATGTATCATCTTGTTACATCATGTATCATCTTGTTACATCATGTTTCATCTTGTTACATCATGTATTATATTGTTACATCATGTATCATCTTGTTAAATCATGTATCATCTTGTTACATCATGTTTCCTCTTGTTACATCATGTATCATTACACGACATCAGGTATCATTACA
>NW_018407540.1:3867-4012 GCF_002113885.1 Mizuhopecten yessoensis
TATTACATCATGTATCATTACACTACATCATGTATCATCACACTACATCATGTATCATTCACTACATNCACTACATCAGGTGTCATCACACTACAGCATGTATCATACTACATCATGTATCATCACACTACATCATGTATCATCA
>NW_018407540.1:5339-13096 GCF_002113885.1 Mizuhopecten yessoensis
TCAGGAGGTACAAGGTAGAGATGTACCAAAAGGTTTTATTTGCTTGGCTACGTCACATTGCTTGGGTGTAGAAGGAATAAATAAGAGGTGGACTGAAAGGTATTACAAGTTGCAGAAAAGAGAATTAAGCAATGCACCACTATATACGAGATGTTCGACTGGGTGTAGGATAACATATTAGAAACGTTCAACCGAATGTTGTTTACTTTTTTATGATTGTAAACGGGAAAAATAATAAATGGATCGAAATGCATAAGCCGCTTGTTTAGATGTAGGATGACAAACTAGAAATGCACCGAGGATATTAACTGTTTGTTGTGGGCGCAAACGGAAGAAATTAGAGATGTACTGAAAAGTATTAACGGTTATGTGCGCGACTCAGGAACTCATAATGCATATGTATAGATGTGTTTTGGTTTTATTTTGTTCAACTTTCTATTAACAGATGTGGTCATTTAAGGACATGCTTCCGGGCGAGTATTGTATGCGTGCATGTGTACATGTATATGTATTTTGGAAGCGGTATGTTGGTTGCGATAGCGCGGATATGATGCCGTTTTCAGTGCTACCTGACTGAAATACTATACCAAATGCATATATAAAATAATCGTGCAAATCAAAACCTTAAATGGTTACCCTGAAACTAAAATATATGAAACATATCAATCAATGTAAATGCATGTTTATGAGAATGAAAGTTGATTTATTAACAGATAAGTTCTAGATGTGTTATATTCTCTCTCCTATAATGGTTGATGCCGCTCGGTATTATTTTGGTATTCTTTGTTGGACCAATCATCAGCCGTCTGAAAGGTACGATAAATTACAATATTACAATCTACATAGACTGGTCCCCGTCTCTAGAAAATTGAAATATTTAGAGAAAAAAATAACTCTAATAATTTTGCTAACTTGGATGTCTGATTCTAAGTTCTAAACTAGGGGGAGATAAACTAGTAATAAATGCAGAAATTCTTCATAAAAACTTCTAGCTAGCCTACAATCTACACTACAAACGTTTACGTTTGCATCTGTTACACCTTATACAGTGGTTGGCTAGGGTTAGAAGCTATGGACGTTTTAATGGACTTGAAACCATAACTTGAACCGAGGTCAAAGGTCAAGGACATCGCATGACGGCAGGCGTTGCACAGCACCTGTAGCTGAAAACCCTAGTCCTCATCAGTGTTCTTCTACTCCTTTTACAGAAGGCCAGACATTTTTTGATAATCTTTTCAACACTTAGCAAAACTGTAGACTTTGGTAAGAATAAAAATGGAATCATGACTGAATGACCATCGAATGATCTTATTCTTTCTCGTAGAAACTTTTTGTATGTAAACAACCACGATTTTGTTAAGTTTGTTGATGAACGCAGCTCAGGTCAAATTATCACATTTCAAAACATCAACAAAAATAGCCAGCCTTATATTCCAAAACTCGATTGGGCAATCGTTACAAAACTTAGAGAAAGTGCTAAGTTGTTTTTTGTGGACCGATTATAGGATTTATTTATTTTTAATATACATATATACTTGCTTCTAAAATTATAACATATCGGTTTGCTTCTGCAGTGATGGTCGAGGCTAGATCAAACTGATTTAAAAGATCTTGATGAGAAAATCTCGACTGCTCCAAATATCAACAGTTCTATGACAGAATAAGTTTTTCCTATATTTAGGCGCGTTCTCTCTTTGTATAGTTTGTACTCGTGGTCCATTGTAGCAGCATTGTTCTTATTGCGTGTGGTTAAATTTGCCAATTCATGATCATATTTTCGTATCATGCTTTTGAAAAACAAGTTCTATCATATCTCCTCCGACATGTCTGTCAGCTTATGTTGGGAGCTGTAAGAGATGAAGTCTCTCTGGATGGGGCAGGTCTGCCATTCACGGCATCAACTTAGTGGCTTCTCTCCGGACGTTTTCAATTGACTCTATATGTTTCAGTAGATGAAGGTTCCACACTTGGTTCCAATGAGGTCTTATTAGGCTTTTGTAATAAGTTTTGAACTCATTACAGTCCATCTACTCCATCGTTTTTCTAATCCCTCAATAATTGAACTTAAGTTTTCCATTTTTTAGATATGTGAGCATTTAAATAAAAAATCAATATCGATAATTTTTCGCTACCTTTGAATAGAGGTTCCTACCCATCCTCCAATTTGTAATGTAGTCAATGCCATCTGGTTTTTTTTTTATTCTCATGGCTTTTCATTTATCTGAGTGGAAGTGAAGTAGCCACTCCTATTCCTGGACTTTTATCAGGCCTCTCTGCAGAGTCTCGCAGTATACAGTTGTTTCATGCCTTATCAGTCAACTGTCAAAACTATTTTCCCGAGGAGTTGGGACCCTCCAGATGAACTGTTTCCCGAGGCCGCAGGCCGAGGGAAACAGTTCATTTTGTGGGTCCCAACTCCGAGGGAAAATGGTTTTGACTGTTGACTGATAAGGCATGAAACAACTGTTTTGTTACTTGACCAATGAAAAACCAAAAAGTTCTATGTCGAATGTGATGTTTAGATCTACCGACAGACAACCGTCAACAATCCAGTACCAAAAACGCTTGNTATATTACCCGATATAATTTTGTATCATTTGCGAATACGTTTGTGCGTGTGCCTATGCTTGTCACTTCCGATAAGCCGTTAATATATAACACAAATAGTACCCATCCTTGTGGGATACCAGTATTCACTTCCTTCCAAACTGACGTAGCTCCATTAACACTTACCCTTTGTTAATGCAATATTTACATGTTAACATTAACACTCTTTTCATCATTAGCATGGAAGCAATGGAAGCCTGTAGACCCGTCATTAACCGTACCAGTGTGTCAGTATCTGTGTTGGTGTATCCCAAAAGGAATCATAAGGAAGTTTCGATGTGGATTCATATATCCTGGGGCAAATGAGGTAGGCGCTAAATTACACGTGCAACTCTTTGAACAGTTATTTTTACAAGTTGTTTGTGCATTCTCAAAGAAACATTTTTTAATGAAGCACTACAGTTAACACACTGATTCACAATAAAACAAATTACATAAAAAGTATTAACCCTTGACTAGTTTATGGCTGTTTATAATCGTAACATCAAAAGACAAAAAAACCTGAAACTTCACCTATTGACTCTATAAACAGTGTATGAGCATGTACCGATAAAAACAAAAAACGATCGAGTGTTTTTCATTTTTTTATTTTATCTTACTACATCATGTATCTTTACATGAATCATCACACTACCAAATCGTCACACTACATAATGTATAATCTCACTACATCATGTATCATTACACTACATCATGTATCATCTTGTTACATCATGTATCATCTTGTTACATCACGTATCATCCTGTTACATCACGTATCATCTTGTTAAATCATGTATCATCTTGTTACATCATCTATCATCTCGTTACATCATGTATCATCTTGTTACATCACGAATCATCTTGTTACATCATATATCATCTTGTTACATCATACATCATCTTGTTACATCATGTATCATCTTGTTACATCACGTATCATCTTGTTACATCATGTATCATCTTGTTACATCATGTATCATCTTGTTACATCATGTATCATCTTGTTACATCCTGTATCATCTTGTTAAATCATGTATCATCTTATTACATCATGTATAATCTTATTACATCATGTATCATCTTGTTATATCATGTATCATCTTGTAACATCATGTTTCATACTACATCATGTATCATACTAAATCATGTATCATCTTGTTACATCATTTATCATCTTGTTACATCATGTATCATCTTGTTACATCATGTATCATCTAGTTAAATCATGTATCATCTTGTTACATCATGTATCATCTTGTAACATCATGTTTCATACTACATCATGTATCTTCTTTTTACATCATGTATCATTACACGACATCAGGTATCATTACACTACATCATGTATCATCTTGTTACATCATGTATCATCTTGTTACATCCTGTATCATCTTATTACATCATGTATCATCTTGTTACATCGTGTATCATCTTGTTACATCACGTTTCATCTTGTTACATCATGTATTATATTGTTACATCATGTATCATCTTGTTACATCATGTATCATCTTGTTACATCATGTATCATCTTGTTCCATCATGTCTCATCTTGTTCCATCATGTATCATCTTGTTACATCATGTATCATCATGTTACATCATGTATCATCTTGTTACATCATGTATTATTATACTACATCATGTACCATCTTGTTACATTATGTTTCATCTTGTTACATAATGCATCATCTGACTACATCATTAGTCTTCATACTACATCATGTATCATCACACTACCTAACCATCACACTGCATTGTACATAATGTATAATCTCACTTCATCATGTATCATTACACTACATCAGGTATCATCTTGTTACATGATGTATAATTACACTACATCATGTATCATCTTGTTACATCATGCACTTCACTACATCATGTATCATACTATAAATGTTTCGTTTCACTACTTCGTGTATCATACTACATCATGTATCATTTCACTACATCATGTATAATCTCACCTCCTCATGTTGCATTACAATACATCATCTTTCACACTACATCATGTATCATCTCACTACATTATGTATCATCACACTATATCATATAACATCACACTACATTATGTATCATCACACTACATCATGTTTCATCTCACTACATCATGTATCATCACACTACATCATATAACATCACACTAAATCATGTATCATCACACTACACCATATAACATCACACTACATCATGTAGCATCACACTACATCATCTATCATCACACTACATCATATAACATCACACTAAATCATGTATCATCACACTACATCATATAACATCACACTACATCATGTATCATCACACTACACCATATAGCATCACACTACATCATATAACATCACACTAAACCATGTATCATCACACTACATCATGTAGCATCACACTAAATCATGTATCATTACACTACACCATATAACATCACACTACATCATATAACATCACACTTCATCATGTATCATCACACTACATCATGTAGCATCTCACTACATCATGTAACATCTCACTACATCATGTAACATCTCACTACATCATGTATCATTACACTACATCATGTATCATCACACTACATCATGTATCATTACACTACATCATGTATCATCACACTACATCATGTAGCATCACACTACATCATGTATCATCACACTACACCATGTAACATCACACTACATCATATAACATCACACTACATCATGTATCATTTCACTTCATCATGTATTATCACACTACATCATGTAACAATTACAATACATAATGTATCTCACTACATTATGTAACATCTCACTACATCATGCAACATCTCACTACATCATGTATCATTTCACTTCATCATGTATTATCACACTAAATCATGTATCATTACACTCCATCATGTATCATCACACTTCATCATGTATCATTACACTCCATCATGTATCATTACACTCCATCATGTATCATTACACTACATCATGTATCACACTACATCATGTTTCATCTCACTACATTGTGTATCATTACACTTCATCATGTATCATTACAATACATAATGTATCTCACTACATTATGTAACATCTCACTACATCATGCAACATCTCACTACATCATGTTTCATTACACTACATCGTGTATCATTTCACTTCATCATGTATCATCACTCTACATAATTTATCATCTTGTTACATCATGTATCATGACACTACATCATGTATCATTTCACTTCATCATGTATCATTACAATACATAATGTATCTCACTACATTATGTAACATCTCCCTACATCATGCAACATCTCACTACATCATGTATCATAACACTACATCAGGTAACATCACACTACATCATGATAATGTATCTCACTACATTATGTAACATCGCACTCCATCATGCAACATCTCACTACATCATGCAACATCTCACTACATCATGTTTCATTACACTGCATCATGTATCATTACACAACATCATGTAACATCACACTGCATCATGTTTCATTACACTACATGATGCAGTGTGATGTTACATGATGAAGTGCGATGATACATGATGTAGTGAGATGTTACATCATGTATCATTACACTACATCATGTATCATTTCACTTCATCAAGTATCATCATACTACTTCATATAACATCACACTACACCATGTTTCATTACACTACATCGTGTATCATTTCACTTCATCATGTATCATCACACTACATCATGTATCATTACACTACATCATGTATCATCGCACTTCATCATGTAACATCACACTGCATCATGTTTCATTACACTACATCATATAACATCACGCTACATCTTTTTTCATTACGCTACATCATGTATCATAGCACTTCATCATGTTTCATTACGCTACATCATGTATCATTACACTTCATCATGTATCATCACACTACATCATGTATCATCTCACTACTGTATCATCACACTACATCATGTATCATCACACTACATCAGGTAACATCACACTACATCATTTATCACACTACATCATATAACATCACACTGCATCATGTTTCATTACACTACATCAGGTAACATCACACTACATCATTTATCACACTACATCATATAACATCACACTACATCATATAACATCACACTAAATCATGTATCATCACACTACATCATATAACATCACACTAAATCATGTATCATCACACTACATCATATAACATCACACTAAATCATGTATCATCACACTACATCATATAACATCACACTAAATCATGTATCATCACACTACATCATGTAGCATCACACTACATCATGTATCATCACACTACATCAGGTAACATCACACTACATCATTTATCACACTACATCATATAACATCACACTACATCGTGTTTTATTACACTACATCATGTATCATTACACTACATCATGTATACATCAGGTAACATCACACTACATCATTTATCACACTACATCATGTAACATCACACTGCATCATGTTTCATTACACTACATCCTGTATCATTTCACTTCATCATGTATCATCACACTACATCATGTATCATCACACTACATCATGTATCATTACACTACATCATGTATCATCACACTACATCATGTAACATCACACTACAGCATGTATCATATTACATCATGTATCACACTACATCATATAACATCACACTACACCATGTTTCATTACACTACATCGTGTATCATTTCAATTCATCATGTATCATCACACTACATCATGTATCATCACCCTACATCATGTATCATCACACTACATCATGTATCATCGCACTTCATCATGTAACATCACACTGCATCATGTTTCATTACACTACATCATATAACATCACGCTACATCTTTTTTCATTACGCTACATCATGTATCATAACACTACATCATGTAACATCACACTACATCATTTATCACACTACATCATGTAACATCACACTGCATCATGTTTCAATACACTACATCATATAACATCACACTACATCATGTTTCATTACGCTACATCATGTATCATTACACTTCATCATGTATCATCACACTACATCATGTATCATCACACTACATCAGGTAACATCACACTACATCATTTATCACACTACATCATATAACATCACACTACATCATGTTTCATTACACTACATCATGTATCATTACACTTCATCATGTATCATCACACTACATCATGTATCATCACACTAAATCA
>NW_018407540.1:13279-23096 GCF_002113885.1 Mizuhopecten yessoensis
CATGTATCATCACACTACATCATGTATCATTACACTACATCATGTATCATTACACAACATCATGTAACATCACACTACATCATGTATCATCACACTACATCATGTATCATT
The DNA here is from genome assembly GCF_002113885.1 of Mizuhopecten yessoensis. Classification (NCBI taxonomy): domain Eukaryota; kingdom Metazoa; phylum Mollusca; class Bivalvia; order Pectinida; family Pectinidae; genus Mizuhopecten; species Mizuhopecten yessoensis. The sequence goes on from NW_018407540.1 coordinate 13,391, forward strand.
CCACTACATCATGTATCATCACACTACCCCATGTATCATCACATTACATCATGTATCATTAAACTTCATCATGTATCATTACAATACATCATGTATCATCACACTACAGCATGTATCATACTACATCATGTATCATCACACTACATTATGTTTTATTACACTACATCATGTATCATTACAATACATCATGTATCATCACACTACAGCATGTATCATATTACATCATGTATCACACTACATCATGTATCATAACACTACATCATGTAACATCACACTACATCATGCATCATCACACTACATCATGTATCACACTACATCAGGTATCATCACACTACACCATGTATCATCACACTACATCATGTATCATTACACTACATCATGTATCATCACACTACATAATTTATCATCTTGTTACATCATGTATCATGACACTACATCATGTATCATCACACTACATCATGTATCATCACACTACATAATTTATCATCTTGTTACATCATGTATCATCACACTACATTATGTATCATCGGTACACTGTACGTCATGTGTAGTTTCAGAGTGTAACTGTGTAATAATATTTTAAATCACGCCCATTGACAATGTTTTCTTTTTCTTCGCATTAACATATAACCACATATTATCTACGAAAGAAGTACGGAACTTATTATTAGTTTTTACAATTGTATAATCAATGTTTTTATATTTAAAATCCTTTCTGCTCTTCCAGACTACCCACTTTATAGTTATAATTATTGTATTAAGTATAACTGATTCCTTATTATTTCTATGGAAACCAAGCATTATAACTTTCTCGGATGTCTGATTCCTGTAATCTGGAATAACAAAAACCACTGAGTTACAACAAGCGTTTATGACGATTTAGACATCAGAACAAACATGGAATAGACGGTAAATATTCTAATCATCCACTTACCATAAATGACATTTTCCGTTCGAATTCCCAAATTTACTTATTTTAATTTCCGTGTATACAATATTATGGATACATAACATCATGTATCATCACTACATCGTGGGTTTTAACATGTGTTACAATGGATACTTCTCATGCACTAATGAGTAAAGTTAAGACACAACATTAACTACCATGTTCACAGAACAGAGGAACATATAAGTTTGACCAACTGAAGTGACAAGGAATTGTGAATATGTGTTATGACAAAACAAACCAAGACAACAGGATGAGCATTATCAAAAACATTGATGTTACAGATTGGCCCCAATATGACAATAGTCATTTTAGAGAAAAAATCTTTTAAATGCCTGATGTCCTGGCAACAACCAACCTCATATGAAGAAGAGACTCCGGGGAAAAGTAAGACCATCAAGTCTGCTGTGACCCCGACAATAAGGGTATCTTACTCTAATGTGCAGTGGGATGCAAGGGTCCCATTTTCTCCGAACTCGTAAATTTCAATAATAATTAATTGAATTTCAATTTTTAAAGATAACACAAAACTATATAAAGCATTATACATGTAGCACATCACACATATACAATAACATACAATATTTAATTTCACACAGAATAGTAGTCACACCTTGAGGCGAAACCGGGGTTAACAATGCTTTTTCAGGTTCATGTCGCATTATATTAACCATCACAAAAGTCAATAGCTGTATCATTACATGCTTCAACGATTATTAAACCAAAAGGATCGGGCAAAAGAGATTGTGAGCAATAATCAAGTAAATAACAGCATAAAACAAACAAAAAAGAGAGAACAAGCCAAACACTTAAATGAACATTACATATTTTGTGTTAAAACATGTTCAATATGCAAAGACTTTGACAAAAGATAAATCTAACTTTAAAGTGTTCCTTTGCACCGCGAACAAAAGCGAAGACAAATTAATGGAACAAGTGAATAGAAAAGCTTATATGGGCCTACACTCATGCATGTTTCTCAGAGCCGACATCTGTCTCCGTAGGGATGCCATATGACTCCAAGGGCTTACATATGACTCCCAGGGCTTACATATGTCTCTCAGGGCTTATAAACATATATGTCTCTCATGACTTATATATCTCTAACATGGCTTATACATACATGTATGTCTCTCAGGGCTAACACATGTCTCTCATGGCTGATACATACATGTATGTATCCCAGGGCTTACACATGTCTCTCATGGCTGAAACATACATGTATGTCTCTCAGGGCTAACACATGTCTCTCAGGTCTTATACTTGACTCTCATGGCAAATATTTCTCTCTGGGATTACATATTGTTTTCGTGGATTATATAATCCGTTAGGATAACATATTTCTCTCAGGGCTTACACGTGTCTTCCATGGCATACATATGTTTCGTTTCTCTTGGCAATCATATGTCTCTGGTGGCTTTTATAAGTCTCCCTGGGCTTACTTATGTCTTGCAGGGCTAACACATGTCTCCCAGGGATTACATTTGTCTCAAAGGGCTTTCATATGACTTCCAGGGCTTATATACATGTGTCTCCAAGAAATTTTGTATGTCTCCCATGGCTTACATATGTCTATCATGGCTTGCATATGTTTCTAATGGAAAGCATATATCTCCAATGGATAACATATGTCTCTTAGGGCTTTTATAAGTCTCACAGGGCTTACATTTGTCTCTTAAGAATAACATTTGTCTCCAAAGACTTTCGTATGTCTCTCGTGTCTTTCCGATGTCTCCAAGGGCAAACATATGTGCCCAAGGGCTTACATATGTCTTCCATGGCTAACACATATTTTCTAGGGTTGACATAAGTCTCCAAAGGCAAACAAATATTTCTCATTGTTAACATCCGTCATCCAGGGCTTACATATGTGTATCAGGGCAAACATATGTCTCCAAGAGATAACATATGTCTCGCAGGGCTTTTATAAGTCTCACAGGGCTTATTTATGCCTTCCAGAGCTTAAATGTGTCTCTCAGGGAAAACCTATGTCTTCAATGGATTACATGTTTCTTTTGGCAAACATGTCTCAAAGGGCTTACACATGTCTCCGTAGAGATAACATATGTCTCTCAGGACTTATAAACATGTACCTTATTCAGGACCTGCGTATGACTCTTAGGGTTTACATTTGCAACGCAGAGCAAACATATGTCTCTTATGGTTGACGTATGTCTACCAGGACAAACTTATGTCTATAATGGCTGACATATGTTTCCAGGGGCCTACATATGTTTATCGGGGCAAACATATGTCTCTAAAGGTTTACATCTGTCTCCCAGTGCGAAAATTTGTTTCTCAGGGTTTACCTGTTTCCGAATGCAAACATATGTCTCTCAGTTAAAAAGTATATTGGATCCAAATGACTTTCATTTGATATCTGGGTAATAAAACTCGTATCAAGTTGTTTGGTTTGCGTAGCAAAAATGTACACATATAGACTAAATGCATAAATGTTGTTATCAATGAAAAAAAAATCATTGCTAAGAATGTAAGCATATATTTTCTGATCATATCAAGTTTTCAAGATCTTCATTTTAACTACATAAATATGATCGTCATTAGGGTGTCAAAAAAGAAAGTGTAAAATGACCAAATATTTGTACAACACGGATATATTCATTAAATAAAACAATAGTCATGTAAAATAATCGTGTATATAAAGATACAAACCAAAACAATTGTTATTGTTAACATAGCCATTGTTACAAGCTTGAATTGTTATTTTTATCTCTTGATTGATCTTGAATTTACAAATGCTGGATTTGAAGACGATTTTCGGGTGCTTTTCTAAACTTCTATTCACAAGGCCATTCTTTCCATGTTAGCAGTTAGAATATGAAAGGGAAAGAGCTGCTGTACGATGCATTTGACAATATCATGACGTTATAATATACCGCATATTGTCATCTCAAGTTCACCACTAATCTTTCTTTTGTAAGGTATTTAACGAGACAACCAACGAATGGGAGGTCAAAGGATTTATCTTGCCTTCACTCTTTACATATGTATACCCTTCGCTATATGTTCACCACGTAACTTATGACTATCATTCAACTCAATGCTGGCTCCACGGCAACTCCGTAGTGAAGCAATCATTGCGCAGTACAAAAGTCTTTTAGAAAATTAATTAAGATCTTTGTTTTTACTTGAAAGGCAATCGTGGTGCTTCATTTTTTACAAATTCATATACAAACCTCAATCTTATAGCAGGAATTTCTCAATTCACTTGGTCAACTACCGAACGGAGGTAATGATGCGGAGTCAGTAGAGTTGATATACGTGTATTTCTGTCTGATATGATAGGTTGGTGACTACGAATTTGTCCCCACACACCGATATAGCCCTGGGTTTGTTGATACCATCCTTTGACGTCAGAAGTTCTCTGATTTTGGTCCCGTTAGCGGAGACCTGTACCACGTTGTTGGAATCTTGACCACAGACGTACACATTCCCCTCACGGTCTACGTCTACTCCCTTCGCGTTCCGGACTACCCTCTCATCTATACCATATATTTGTAGACCATTTGGTAGTCTGGTAACCACAGTATTAACCACTGAAGATGTTTGCAGACAGGCAAATGTGGTATTCTTCTTCGGATTAGAAGCAAGATGCCAGCACGGTGAGGACAATGTATGATTTTGCACTACCTTACCGTCCATTGTCACGCTATGAATGCCTTCATTTGTGCTCACCATGAAATGTCCATCCATGAACGCCAAACCTTGACATTCGATGTACGTTGACACTTTTATCACGGTCGATAGGGTCAGCTTGGAAGGCTGTACTTTCACGACATGTATACCGGCAGTAGTAGCAACTGCCATTGTGTCATCATCCACCAAGCAAACATCATGTGGGTATCCATTGGTATTTAACTCGTCCAAATACTGTCCTTTGATAGAAAATAATCTTAGTTTCTGTTTTGTATATTCACTTACAATGATGTTTCCAGTCGGCATTAATAAAAGTCCGTGCGCTGCACACACATATGTATCTGACGGAATGTTAATCATGAATGCTCCTAATTTTTTGGCGCGACTATCAGATAGCGAGTCGACATTTTGTATTAACCCAATACCGTCAGGTATGATAAATGGTTGCTCCTTCGCGAGAATGATACCCAACGGCAAAGTAGTGCTGGGGTTTATTGTAAACAGGTTGGTGTTCAGGTCGTGGTTTATAGATACTGACTTCAATGGATTAACGATATTGTCAATAAGGTCATTACAGACCCCGATCTCTGTCTGACCTCTATGGAACAGTTGTATCATTCCGAAGTGGTCTTCCATCCGCAAGGCCGTCTGTGATGCTTCTTTTGTGTTCTGAATAGCGACCCTCAGTCGGCTACACTTCTGCTTGGATAAATCAACCTTGGCTTTCTCAGCTTTGCATTTTGAAATCATTTCTTGAGTTATCTCCTCCTGTTTCTTATCGAGATATGTGTTGATTCTCTGTCGGTGATCTGAAATACTGCTTAAACCAGCATTCTGACATCGCTGCAAAGATTTTACCTGTTGGTCAAAAGCGTTTACCATTAACTTCATGCAGTTGGCTGCTTTGTTGAGAGACTTATCCATGTCATCAAGCCTTAAGTTATTCTTCTTCGTTTCACAATACTCCTTGATTGTCGTTACATCGTCACATCGTTGATGATCTGTGATGATACATTTCTTGCATCCGATTAACTTATGATTTTCACAATGATGGTCCATCATCAAGTTGTGTTTCGAACATGTTATTGGCGATTGTTTTTCCCATGTCACGTCATGATTTGCCTCATTGAGAGTTACAATGGCACATACTTCGTGGACTATATCATGGAAATTAATCTTACAATTATCGCAAAACAATGTGTCATATCCTCTGCACAGAAACTTAGCTGGTGTTTCCTTATTTTTTGTCTTCTTGCAAGGGCCACAATAAAGTGGCGTACCTGCCATTTCTTTGTGGTTCTTAAAATACTGAATCAAACTGTTGGCAGGAAAATGTTGTGCCCACGTGTCTATACTCTCAGGGTGATTGACAGGCGATGTGATCTTCCTGCATACAGGACAGGGGAATGCTGTCATGGCGGCCATATCACCAGACAGGTCTGCGAAGATGTAGGTACTAAGACATTCCTCACAGAAGGAATGTAAACATGGGAGAGACTTTGGACTTCGCATCTGCTCCAGACAGATAGGACATTCGAGAAGTTGACCGGTCAAGACAGTGTTTTCTTTGTTCAGTTGGTCTGCCGGTAGAGGCCCACCTGCCGCCATCCCTGCAGGGATCTCTCTGTATTCGTCTGAAATTTAAGAAAGATAATTAATATAATGTATTGAAATGCAAAAAGTATAATTGGCCTGTATAACTCACTTGTTATCTATATCGCATGTCAGATGTTCATAGAAGGCAGAGTAAATATATACCTAAATACGCTAAATAGCATTACATATTATGGATCTTCGTTGGAATATTCAATTTCTCTACAATTTACAAATCATCGTTGTAAGATTTTAGCCAATGGAAATAATATGACCCCCGTGTAGTTATAGGTCATTCGATTATATTCCACACACTTCACATCAGTTTCGTAATTTTCTAAACGTAGGTCATTTGATGTCTCGGATGAAATTGGTTCAGCAAAAGTGTTCCCTCGACTAACATCGACCCATTATGTTGGTAACCTACAAAATGGGTCTATGTCAGTCGACGGAACAAACTTAATAACCTTTATCTGAGCATTCTTTATGCCAATTATCAATCCTCCCTTTAGCATGTTGATTGAACAGAAATCGATTGACAGATAACACATATCGCCTTTGTGACTTTGAAATCAGGCCAAAGTTATTTATTTGATGAAACTCAGCCCTTTCTAATACTTCTTTATTACTCAGAGGAGGTCTTCTTACATGTACCTTTTACAAATTTTATCCTTTTGACCTTAAAATTGAGGTTATGTACTTTAACATTGTAGACTTGTATACAACGATTTTATCTGCCAAAAATTACCCTATCTCTTGGTTATTCACAATAAGTCGTTAAATATTTTAAAAATGGTTTAAATAAATTTAACCCCTGTAGCTTTTGAAGGCAGCTCCAGGTTATTGGTTTTATAAAATGTTAAAAGCTCATTATCCTAGATTGATAAGGGGAAAATATCATCACCCTATGCATCTTAGTTGTTACGGAGGATTTATGTATAAAGGTGTAAGCAAAATCTAATTGCATCCACCTTGAAATTTGGGTAATGCACCTTTTTTCGAACAAACTTGCCGTTTGTTTCAGTATAATATAGACTTAATATTATAACCATTGGCATCATGGCAGAAGAATATGTTCAATTGTTTTAACAAATTAGACCCTTAGAGCAATAACAATTTTGCCATTCATTCTTCTTTATTTAGGATTTTTACATCTGCAATGAAAATGTAATTCATAAAATTCAAATTTTGTAATTCAAGGAGACACGGTAGTCTAGCGGTACGACGCCGGGCTCGTGACCGAATGATTGCTAGTTCGAGTCACGGCACGGCACTGTGTTGTATCTTTGAGCAAGAAATGTTAATCCTCTTGTTCCAGTCTACTCAGCTGTAAATGGGTATTGTACGTGATTATGCAGTGCTGGAATTGTTTAATGCTAGCTGTGAGCATCGAAATGGCAACACTGGCTGTATGCTCCCCAGGGAGATATTGGCTGGTTGCAAAGGCCCTATTACCACGGATAATACTTTGTGAACCGCTTATTATTATTACTATTCAAACAACAGGCCCAGGTTCTAATGAATTGACAAGACCGCGGCAATCGTTAACAATTATACGTGTATACATACACTATCCCAATGAAATCACGTCCAGCGTGTTACCAACTAGTGGGTAACCAAAAATGTTTACCAACTCCTAGCAGGTTTATAGCCAATGAGTCGGAAGCGAGGAAACATACTGGTTAAGGGGCAAATCAAATTACTGCGCATTGTAATACGTGATATTAATATAGGATCATATCTATTGTTATTATTATAATTATTTTAATTTACAAAGTGAATTTACGCAACGCGAAATACACTACATAATGATTGTAACACGTAACATTATAGCTTCTGGTTAGATTATGATAAATATATTACCATTATTGATATGTGATTTATATCAAGAAACAGTCTACATGTTTTTGTAGATTATTTATTTTAAAACCGCTTTTTAAAGATGAAAACAAATCATCTGTATTTCATTAACCTTTTATTAATAGAACAATATTTTAACATTTCAAGCATTATCTAAGGGTTGTCTTCCTATTTCGAAATAGTTGTTTCTCACTCACTTCTGTTACGTCCAAAGAGCAAACTTGTTAATGAAATGTAACCTTTTAGTTTATAACTTTATAAACCATTTCATATATACTTGAAATTTCTTATTTGGATTTAATTGTGTAGAATGGTGCAGATTCACAAGGGCGATAATGATTAATCTAGCACTTATTTGATCAAATTGCAATACAAATGCTTTCATCAAGTTAAGGTTTATTATTCCCCATAACATTTCTGTAGCGTTCTCTCTTACATGTCATACTACAAAAGCCGTTTAGTTTGTGAACCGTTGTGCAGTGTTCAGTTGGTCACATTGATTCATGTAATTTCCATGGGTTAGTATACTTTCGCTTTCGAAAGGCACTCTCCAGAAATCATATCTTAAGTATACAGTATATTATATTATTTATTTGTTCTAAATTTGCATTGAAGTTGGGGAAGATCCAATAAAAATAAGTTACTTTAAATAACCGGCCTATCTTATTACAGTCATGTGATGAACAATAGCGAATTGACAAGACTGATAATAACATATCAAGTGACCCGCGGCAATCATTATTACCACTGTATGTTAAAAACCTAATCAATATCAGTAAAGTACCTTATTAAAATTACAATGTATACATGGAACATGACTTACCCAAACTACGATGCCTTTGATAAGCTAAGATTCCCTGAATGGCATGTTACACCCTCCATGTACTGGCATGTTACGACGTGTTTCAGTCTTATCAGAACACCCAGCGGCTATCTAATGCAACGAGTCCGTATAACGGAGAGACTGAGTTCGGATATATATTAATAAATTAATAAATTAATAATCACTTTCATCTTAATTATTCATACAAATATAAGAAGATCTGCCACTTGCATTAATGTCAAATATCTGTGTAGTTTCTGCGGCAAATTAATCAATCATCAATACAAACATTTATTGCTAAAGGTAGACTTGTACAAGTCCCTGATTGCTATTTCTGTGTATTAGGGCGATAATTAAACAGTAAATCACTGTATAATTACAGTATGTCAGTAGTACAATTGTGTCTTCCGTACTACCGTTTCAATTTCTAATGCAGGCGTGACAGTAAACTCGAATGTATACATTTTTCGTTCTAAATGAGATAGTCATACATACGAATACCTATACAAATAGTAAAAACAAGTTTCTTATCATACCGCTTTTATGGATATATTCGTGGTCTAGTTTGAAAGAAATGGGTCCATTTGAATTGAAGGTATACTTATTGCTTATTGCATTATAAATAGTTGCAAATGACATTTATGTACAAGGTGGAAAAATAGCAAGAATAATATTGTATTCCTATGTGATTAAGAATATTTCATAACTGAGTACAATTTGATGCATTTCATTGAATTATTTTTAAAGGAAAAAATAAGAAAAAACTACTTCAAAGAAAAGAAAGTTTGAGTAGAAAAGAAGAATTTCTTTTCGTCTATGTGATA
>NW_018407540.1:25497-46498 GCF_002113885.1 Mizuhopecten yessoensis
GGGGGGGGGGGGATGTCTGTTGTTTCCCATTGCATGATCGTAAGAGGTGATTTATGCCCTTTCTCTTTCAGAGCGCCTTGTTTTGTCCTCCGTTTTTAGAGTAGAGGATCCGTGTCGTATTTCCTTTCGTTTCTGCTTCCTCTATTTCTATTGTTGTTACCGCTGTGGTTTCATTTCAGTTGCTGTGTCCTCAGTTTCTTTTGTCTTGTTTTCGTGTTTTTCTCCAGTTTTGACCATATATGTAGATACTTACCGCAGGGGTACATTGTATGTTTGTCTTTGTTTGGTTGTTTATTTGTCTCCGATTTATTTCGTCGTAACAGCTAAGGTCACAGGAAGACATCACCGAGAAGAGAAGGTAGAGAAAAATGAAAGAAAACATAGCTACTTAGACTAAGTGATGCAGTGAAGCAGTAGATTAATTTTGGTTTCTTTAGCAGAAGATTCACAGAAGTTTCAGCAGGGGCTGATATAGGCTGCCTCTTTTAATAATATGCAATGAGAAACGTCAGGTCCTCCTTTCTTCTAAATCTTCAATGAGTGTTTTTCTATGTTACTTTTCGCTATTCCAGGTTGTAATGAGGAGCAAATATATATACATGCAACATGATCAACATGCTAAAAATATGAAGTGATTTGGGTATTAGCGATAAATAATGCTGGACTACCCTATGATATTCCTAGCGTGAAGCGACGAGTCAGCATCTCCATCAGGTAATGACGTCAGTCTCTCAACATGTCAGTGAAATTGCGGTTTAATACGGACTCTGAGTGGCCCTATCATTTGTGAACAATTGTCATGTAGCACAGCAAAAACATCAAGCAATCCCATGAATAACACTCAGCCTGCTGAAACCTATTTGTACATCTTCGTAAAGTACATTATTCAATATGTTCACCAACATTTTCTACTAGCATTAATGCAGCTTCAAATATTTCTGTTTAATTAGTAATTACCATGTTTTTGCTTATCTTATGTATGACCTTTATGAATCGAACAGATTCGAACGGCATCCTAGAAATTGCACTTAATATCTATCCTACATGCCGCGTAATGACAACCTTGTGGCTCCCCTCCCTCTTTGCATAACAACGAAGGGGTTTGGGGCTAATGCAGCTACAAACAAGTTTGAATCAAACTTTAACAATAATTATTTCAGCAAACGATCGACTTCATTCTTGAATTAAGAAACTATTCCATTATGTCTCTTGACCGAAACATCCCACAAAAATAAATGTTTTACTGGAAAACTTATCAACTTTAATGAAAACAAATCGCGTCCAACCTCTGTACCCTTCACTTTCACTTCTTCATTTCCACTACTCGGCTGCCCTTTATTTCTCTTTATTTCTCTGTTCCCTGGTCTTTCTGTTCGGCAATGTCTTTCAAACAACTCCCGATCTAACCTCCAGCTCTCCCTCCATCTCTCTACTCCTTCATTTTCGCGTTAATCACTCTGACCTTCCAATTAACTCCAACTTCCCAACCCCTCCTTGTTCCCCTGTAATCCCGCTCCAATCAACGATATCGCGTAGAAGTGTTCTCCTCCGCGCGTTGTCCTGTTGATATCGACCCCGTAAGACAAAATCTTCCCGGTAGGTCACCTCTCATGGTCCATTTTTTCCTGTTTCGGTGTTTGAACGTCTTTATTACAAACCATTTATCAAACGTCAATATCAGACATTAGGTGCCGAAATTAACCGGTGCTGAGACAAGTATGCGTGCTGATCAAGAAAGAAGACAAACTCATTTTCGTCATCTTTAATCCCAAAAAAAAGGTAGACACATCATACGAGATTGGCAGACATAACTCGGATAGCGTATATTTCCGGAGCAGACGACGGTTGCCTAGAGCAAACAGACATGGCGGGAAAATGGTGTGTTTTATATTTACCAAGTCATTTGTAATCAGTCATACCATTATTGATCGACAAAGGCGTCTGACTTCTGACGGGGAGTCCAAGGGGACCCCAACGAGATATATGCGATATTAAAACTACAAAATAGTGTTCTGTAATTCTCGTTGGAGACACTGTTTTTTTCAAAGCGTGTCCAAGGGGACAGAGTTTAGTTCCATGCAAGATTAAAAGTCTAGATTTGTTCAGTTATATAACATTCGTAATAATTTTGAAACTCAATAGGGAAATATCTCTGGATTTACACACTGCTCACGTCACCGACAGAATCTGAAAGGATTGGTATTGCAATCACGACAGACCGGCACGGAAACCACCTTTTGTGGACAAACAACACGCCGTAGGGAGTACCTGGAGACACTCGTATGCAGACAAGTGGAAAACAACGCAATTTATATCTCATTTGTGTATTTAAGTCTGAGAAGTTTTTGTATATCTATGAAAGAAATTTAATCCTAAATCCGTTATTATTTAGAAGAAAAACAGTTTGAGAACTATTGACGGCTGTACCACGTGCTGTTCGTAATTTGTTCCTTTGTGTGAGTATTTGTTGTTTAATTTCTAAATGTCAGATGATCAGGAAGCAATATCAACATTTTCCAACGAATTTAATCGTTTCCAAGTCGTCGGAGATCTTTATGACGTAATCCAAACACGCCAAAATATTCTTGTAAACACTTTTACAAAACGTAATGCAAAATTCTGTATACAGATTTGATTTAACGCGATGTTAGTTCTCCGTTTAAGTGGCTCTAAATTTGCCATTCTGAGGTTGTTACGTGTATATGGCAAGCCAACTTACATTTCAACAAGGAACCATACAATGCTGTGTTTGCTTAGAGAACATATTATATATATATACTATATTACCGTATTTCTAAACATTTTCTTCGGGTTGGTAAGTATGGATTATGAAAAGTTCTTTTTACACAACCAATAATATAGTACGATATGTACACTGTCACCTTCATCAGACAAATGACCAGTGAAGCGTAATGCACACAAAGGTGTAAAATGTGTACGAGTTGTCCACATATATTACCGTGTATATATAGGACAATTCATAATTTTTACTTTGAAAATGTTAAGACCTCTATACATTTATTCTTAAATTTCGGGAAACACTCATTTTCGCGCTAATTCGCGAAGAAAATTTATCACTAACATTTGAGTTTATTCTGTCGTTACTGCATCTTTCACAAATATCTTTCGCAAAATCAAAATGTTTTACACTAATTATTAATCTTATTTATTAGTCTTTGTCTATTCTACGACTTTTGCTTTAGGTTAATTAGTTTGAAAGGTAAAATTAAAAATCAAAATCACTGATTATTATATGTGATGATAAAAAGTCATCCAAGAATCTCCTGTGACATCGATCACTTATATTCTTTTCACCTTTGGCGTATATGTTATGACAAAAATCGAAAGCACACATATAGCTTCATGTTTTCGACTGGTTTCAGATAAAAATATATCACCCATCGATAGGCTGATATCTGTTCTTTGAAGTTTAAAGAGGAGAGAAATTTGACTTTAAAGTCGGTCAATTTTACCGTTTCAATGCCGCGCAATTATTTTGATGTACATCAAAGTGCCGAACTAGTCTACTTGAATCATTCACAAGATGACGCGTGCAGTGGCTTCAATTTCAGAGAGCGTGACCCATGGAATTTCGAGGGTGATGAAAAGTTGACAAAACACGAATCAAAAATTTGCTACTGTTTATTCACGGCTACTTCTCATTTTCGCCCTAACAACTGCTTGCTTGTGTATTAATTCTACACTGCACATGGATTTGTACCATTGTTCAGGTATTTTAGGTGACTTTTGATCGATGGTTATTGTGTTAAAAGTATCACAGATTTGTCTCAAATGAGAATTATATTTCTTTTTTAAAACAATGAGAAAATGTTCTTTATGCACGTAATGGAAGGTTTAAGTAGGAACTTTAGAGTCGAGGTGAACCGCTAGTCTCTTCTCCTGAATAGAGAATCTTACATCATCTTCCATAATGCTTCATGAAATTACTGAATAAATTAATCGCATTACTTTCTGATAGAGGAGAAAGGTGCACGAAATCACCGCTTGTTTGTCAGAGTGCAGAGGGGTCGAATGTGAGATGCATCAAAATCAATCAGGTGTTTTCATTGTTCACAATGGACGAATTAGAAACCACCAAAATGTATAACATGTTGCAGTTTGCATGATACAGGAGGTATAAGGTAGAGATGTACCAAAAGGGTTTAGTTGCTTGTCTACGTCATAAGAAGAAACAAATAAGAGGTGGACTGAAAGGTATAACAAGTTGCAGAAAAGATAATTAAGCAATGCACCACTAGATACGTGATGTTCGTCTGGGTGTAGGATATCAGATTAGAAAAGTTGTACCGAATGTTATTTAGTTTTTTTATGGTTGCAAACAGGAAAAATTAGAGATGTATCGACAGTATAAGCCGTTTGTTTAGGTGTAGGTTGACAAATTAGAAATGCACCGAGGGTATTAACTCTCTTTTTTTGAAGGCGCAAACGGAAGAAATTAGAGATGTAATGGTTTTATTTTGTTCAAATTCCTATTAACAGATGTGGTCATTTAAGGACATGCCTCCGTGCGTGTAATGTATGCGTGCGTGTGTGTATGTGTGTTAGAGGCGGTATGTTGGTGCGATAGCGCGGTTGTGATGCCTTTTTCAGTGCTACCTGACTGAAATACTATGCCAAAGGCAGCCCACACGGTCACATCATACTGACAATCGGTAAAGAAGTTGCAGCCATTACCTTACATGCTGAACATGGAGCAGGAATTATAATAAATAGGATTTTTAAGGGCGAACGTTCAACAGTAGCGCCAAATATGAGGTATTGCCAAGGTAGGCATTAGGAAACAAAAAGGTTGTCAGAAAGCAGACAAAAGGTACAAAGGCGCCTTAATGATGCAATGGGTACAGTCCCTTTGCAGACGACACAGAAGAAAATCCCCGATTTCGTAGGGGCTCCAAATTAGTCGCATTTTACGACATGATGAGGGAAACAGAAGGCCTATTCCTTCCCCGAATCTGTTGGGGAAAAGATGTGCCGAAAGGAATTAGTTGTTAGTCAGGGTGCAGAAGGGTCAAATAAGAGACGCGCCGAAAGGAGGTAGACATTTGTTGTGCACAACATGTATGCATGGGATACACATGCGCCAGGTTGACATATATAAGATGCCAGTCTACGCTGATGAATAGACTATCAGTCACATGGGATAAATCGAACACTATCGTAGTGAAGTCGTTGGGTCTCGGGGCAGTTGTAAGGATTGCACAGTAGACATATGAGATAATCCCAAATGTCCATGGATCTTTCTTTCCTTGAACATTTGCAGGGTCATCGTTTCCCTCGCCACTAAAGTGAAGGCTTATCTTTATTGACGATCTCGTCAGTGACATTTTATCAGGAATTTAGACGGTATGCTTAGTTCACTATTAAAATCGATAACATTAAACCTTTCTGCACGAAATGTTCGTTTCTTGTAAATTTATTGAGATCTATCGCATAGAAAACTCGTTATTTAAATCAGCCACTGGGATGAGCTTTTCATATACGATTACAGACCAAAATTTGCATATTTTATCAAATTGCAATAAATGTTTGACAGCAATTTGAATATTCATGAAAACTGTCCTCCCTCTATGTCGGGTAATAAGTTTCACGTTTATCTATGGCAGTTTCAGGTTATAGACGCTAGCTAGTTGTTAAACTTTACAGCAAACGTTGTGTTATCTAATTGGCCAAGGTCTCGACATTGCCTGCGCATGCGCAGCTCTTCGAGTAGGTGCCTTTAGAATTCAGCCTCATCTTTGGTCGCAAATATGGACGTGCACGTGATCTATAACTTTATAATTAACGATCTGATTGCTTGAATGCGGTGTAGACCCTCATGTTTAGTTCATATATCAAAGCGCACGTAATTATGAGTACCAATTGCGAACATTTATATTGATCGACATATAAGAATGCACGTGATTTAAAACGTCGTTGTTTTCGACGTGTCGAAGAACAAGTGGTCTGTCAATTTAAACATTGTCTCAATATATAGTACATATAGCATGATGTGACTTGGTCCTCGCCGTTCGACGATATATCGAAGTGCACGTGTTCTGGAGCTTCACGATTGGTCAACGTGTCGAGGCGAACGTGATCTGGAGCCTCGCCATTGGTCGACTTGAAAGAGTACACGTGGTGTAGAACCTCACCATTTTTCGACCTGTTTGTACTCATCCTCATCAAACCCGCAATATTACGTAACAGAACGGAGACTTGGACCGCAGAAGTATCGAACCGTCGTGATTTATAGCCGGAATGTTTAATGATAAACCTATTGAGCCGTTACAATGCGTCTTCAATCTCATTCCTCGGCTTCCTATCAAGTTTGCCTGTGAACACTGCCCTGTTTAATGAGCATGATGGGCGAGTTGAATTGTGAACACTGGCAGTGATGACGATTGAATATATCCACATGCACCGTGTAGTACGAACACGTCATATTTCTACAATGTCATTGTATACAGACAAAGAGACATCTCCATACTTGACATTGTCGGGAAAGTATAAACGTCATATCTCTACAATGTCTAGTAGTTATCATTTTCATATAACCATTTCAATATACTACCCTGAATCAACCATGAAAAGGTATGAAGTCAATCTGCCCATCTTGTTGGTTTTCTCCGGGTACTCTGTTTTCCTCCCACATTAAGACCCCCTGCGCGCTAACATCCGGGCTAACAAGAGTGATTAATATAAGTTATATAACTTGTTTCATAATTGTTGTAAAATAAATAAATTTTATATATTTATCGACCTGAAATCTCGATATCGGGCGGAGGGGCCGGAAGCTCGAGGGCTACTCTGGTACGGACATACATGTAGCCATGTTAACCTTTTATCATATATTTAGTATAATATCAAAATTGTTAGCAATACAAATGTGAAAATGAGGCATGGCGTTTAACTGGAACTAAAACTGATATGGCGCGTGCCGAGCGGTTATTGGTCGTTCTGGGATATGAATTCAAGATTCAAGATTTCAAGGGATATGACTTATGCACAGTTGGCAGTGTCACAATTTCAAAACAACTCATATCAGGGACAGTTACTTGATAACGTACACGGCATAGATCTTAATGTCATTTATATGTAACCATGACATATCTGCAAATCTATTTGGTACAGAAAAAAAGAACATATCCTAACTCTTCAACGTCATGTACCAGAAACATAAATCCTTTACCACAGTGCCATATATACTGTTTACGCCATCTTCTATAAGGCCTTGTCATACAGGAAAGGTCGCAAGTACACGATCAAACCCATGCTACCCCTGTCAGTATAATGTGAACGGAAAGAATACGGTTGTGTTTGGCATGGTATTTCAGTGAGATAGCACTATAAAGTCGGCATCAGATCCGTGCTATCACAAGGCGGCAATTGCACTAATATACCCTGCATCCAGCGCACACACACACACACACACACACACACACACACACACACACCCACACACACAAACACACACACACACAAACATGCATACACAACACATATGGACACACGTCCTTAAATTACCTAAGCTGTTTAAAGGATGTTAAACAAAATAAAACCAAACCAAACCATGTCATGCTGATGACGTAACATTCTCTACTGACGATCCACCGGAAAAAATCGGTGTGACGTCAAACGCCACGTGTCGATTATAGATCATCAGCTTTGTTATCGGCGGCGGCATTATTTGCATAAACTTTTAAGGAAACCTGTATATACCTAAAGCCATAATATTTGTATAGCAATTTTCATTTCATCATATGTGTCACAGTTCCACGTTTAAATCAACACCCAATACCTTCTAGTCAGACGTATCGCATGTATTACGATAACACCATCCCAGTGTTTTGCCACTGAATGACATGGTATCGATAACTCCAAACGAGTTCCATTCAAATATTATTTATTTTTGTTTTATAAAATGAGCTTCAGCGAGTTGTATGAAGTCATCTGAAGATGCAACGTCACCTATTTAGTAATGTAACGTCACCAGCTTAACAACAGCAGTGTTACGTCAGGGCTTCACCAGTCCAGTAGTGTTACATCACTAGTCCATTAGTGTTACGTCATCAGGTCTGTTGTTTTACGTCACCGATTTTGTAGTGTTACATTACTCTTTCAGTAGTGTTACATTTCCAGCCAAGAAGTATTTCGTCAGCAGCCAAGCAATATAACAATGCAATCATTTGTGTAACGTCATCTACCAAGTAGTGTTGCATCATCAATATGGTAGTGTTACGTAACAAATGTGTAGTGTTACGTAACAAATTGGTAGTGTTACGTAACAAATTGGTACTGTATAACGTCTCTAGCCCAAAAGTATTGCGTCAACCGCCCTCGTTTAAACCACATTTTATTCAATAAGCAAGCTATGATATAACACAGCAAAATGTATACGTTAAATGACATTGCACTAACCAGATTTGTGCATTTTCTGATTCTGACCTGCAATTTCATCAGATTTTTTTTTTTTCATTTCAATTTGTTGTGTTGCCAGACCCATATTTCAGAGTTTGCTGGATTTCAATGATAAATGACGACTTAGTTTGTATATACATGTACCAGTAATAAAATGGTTCGCGGAAATTGGCCAGACACTATAATGGATTTTCTGATTTGTCTTGACTCCATATCAAGAGACGCTCTTCAAAAACTGCATCTATCATTCAATACTTTTGTAAGTTAAAATGTATTTCTTTCTATGTATTATAAACTTTGACGCTACGGTGACAGTTTCTGGAGTCATCCATGGATATAAAGCAAACTGTGGACAAAGAACGCTTCATAACATTTCCGGGGGAAAGCAATTATATTATTCAAGAAACACATTAGAAAATGAATTTGCATTTAATCAAATTTGGAAGTGGTAGGGCATATTCAATGTACAACAAAATAATGTACATAGATGTATTCTTAAAGGCATTGCAACGCAGTGTCTGTAAGGACGAGATTAATTGTATGCTACTCTTGAGATGTTTTTTTTGTTATTCTTCTCGACTCCAGGATAAAACGTACAAAACCCGACCGTTCCTCCCTTCTCCCTCTCGGTTGGTTGTTTCTACTAATTTTCTGAGACAAAACCCTACCTCCCGCCCTTCTCCCTCTCTGTTTGGTGTTTCGACTATTTCGTCAGACAAAACCCGACCCTCCCGCCCTTCTGTCCTCTTTGTTTGGTTTTCGACTATTTTGTTAGAGAAAACCCGACCCTCCCACCCTTTCTTTAACAAAACGTGATTTACAAGACTTATGAATACGTACTTAAGTAAATGATAGGCTATGTATAGTTAAGGAAATATCCTAGATATTTATCAACATATCTATTTTAATTTTGTCAAAAAGACATATTACGTAAAATATATTTTTTAATAAACAATTGTTCTTCCCGTAAGAAGAGACCATTGTTTTTTTTTATCATGTTGGCTACTGATGAACTCTTGCAAAGCATTCGAAAATCCATTATCTGCGCAAGCAGGTGTTTTATCTGAATTATTGCTTGCTTTTGTTTCCGTTTAAGCTTTTCTCCCCCTATAAAACCAAAGCCAATAGCAGAAAACGTTACAAATATGTTTGAAGCAGTTATCATTTTAATTGTTCATTTTTGTGTTTAGTTAGAGAAAAAACCCACATGGGTACTATAGCTATCGTATAGATTTCACGTTCCGTGATGTTAATGAAAAAAGTTTCATTAATTGTCATAAATTACAGATGAAATGGAAACGAGTTTGAGATTCTATTTATCATTTACTTATCCAGAACATGTAAGGTAAAACGTTTAAAAACGAAAATCAAAAGAAATGTCGACAGTTCAACTGTCGACGCCATGGAAATGTATTTTTGTGGCATTTTAATGAGAGAAAATAAACATGTTTCATGACGTAGAAGTTTGCAGGTTTTATATTACTGCAAATTAGCATCAGTATTATTATTCTCTTTTATTTCCACCGAATCGAAGATTCACAAACAGAACAATACATAAATGCATTCATTGAAAATTGACAAAGTAAACAAAGTGATATTGGAAACTGAGCATAGCAAACAAACATTATCTAATTACACCACCACGCACAACGGCACTACAGTACATGTACAATCAGACCAAGGTAACTGAAAAGGAAAAGTATGTATAATGTATTTCCCCTTAACATTATTTTTACGTACAAGTACTATGCTTATAATGGTATAAGCTCATAGATAAAAGACATATAAATGGGTGGATTGTTTTGGTTTTGAATCATTAAGACCATTTTTTCTCAGAATAAACAGTCAAAGGAACGTTATAACCCTTTCCGGCATGACGTCATAATGACGTTATGGCTAAATCTGCAATTGCAATAAAGAGCCTATTTTTAGAAATTTAAACAATTATGGTTTGTTTTTGTTGTATGTTAAATTTTATATTTAACACCCCTGCAGGTCGGTGATTGAGAAAAGAATACACCTGCTGTTACCCACTGCAAGTATCGGTAGAGGCGACTAATGCGGGAACCCCTTGCAGAATTGGGAATTAGCTTTAGTTCCATTTACTTCGGGAAACAAACGCGACCAAAATAAATCTGTTTCACGAATTGAATTAGTTTGGGATCTTTATATTTTACTCTACCTCTAGCTATCTTTTATTTCCAAGCGCTTTTCTTGACAATACCTCACTTTTGGCTTTAATGTCGAATTTTCACCCAAAAAGGGAATAGTTCTGTCCCCAGACCAGGCCATACCAAAGTCCTTGAAAATGGTAGTTGTTATTCCCTGATTAACGTTCAGCATTTAGAGTAATATGGCAACAACGTTACCTGGTTCAGCCGTTGTCAGTATAATGTGACCGGGCGGAATGCTGTGCTGGGTGCCTTCTGCATGGTATTTCAGTGAGATAACACTATAAAGTCGGCATCAGATCCGTGCTATCACAAGGAGGCAAATACACACACATGCCCTGCCTCCGGCAGACATAGACACATGCACGTATATATACAAATGTAACACACATGGAGGCATGGCAAATGACCTAAGCTGTTAATTAAAAGAAAACCAAACCAAACCAAACTTATATTTAAACAAATATGTCAACCACTATCAGAATAAAATTTATTTTGCTTTTAATTTAGCAACTATATATAACAAGTACAACCGTCTTATATAATGAGAGAACTCATACATATACAAGATGATACAATTACACACAAGTACGAAGATTCATTGAAATACTAGTATTTAAAAATAGAGACCCATTAAACCGGAAGTTAATGTTTTGCTTCCGGTATAGCCATCGATCACTTCGTAGTCTGGCCGACCAGCATCCGGGTCTAAGCTAAATGAAATAAACGTCAATATCACGGCGCTGAATATGCAAAACCTTTATCGTCATGTCAAACGCCACCATCAGCACGTAATCTCGCGGATACCACGTACCAGTCACGAGACATATTCTAAACAAAGAAATATCACGTTGCGACAGGAAGTTAAGTGTGAATGATGTAATTTCTGAAGCACAATATCGCTTTGATATCCACATCGTCGACCTTGACCACAGCAGGCTTTTAAATTGACAACGTTTGTTTTAGTTCATTAGACGATAATATGATCAACATAATTATATGACTTCATATCTCAAAGGATTTTATGTTTTGTCACGAATTTCTTCCATTGATAAGCCGTTTGGGATGCCGAGACGATTGTCAGTGTGTTGTTTGAGAAATACCTGAGTGTTAGACAGTGTATTGAATTGTATTATATTGTACAGTGGCATGTTTTGGTCTTACCTCTCCCATACCTTAACTAAGAGCAAACTGGCTTACCTCTCCCATACCTTAACTATGATCGAATTGGCTTACCACTCCCATACCTTAATTATGATCAAATTGTCTAACCTCTCCCATACCTTAACTATGATCAAATTGGCTTACCTCTCCCATACCTTAATTATGATCAAATTGTCTTACCTCTCCCATACCTTAATTATAATCAAATTGTCTAACCTCTCCAATACCTTAACTATGATCAAATTGGCTTACCTCTCCCATACCTTAATCATGATAAAATTGGCTTACCTCTCCCATACCTTAATTATGATCAAATTGTCTTACCTCTCCCATACCTTAAGTATGATCAAATTGGCTTACCTCTCCCATACCTTAATTTTGATCAAATTGTCTAACCTCTCCCATACCTTAATTATGATCAAATTGTCTTACCTCTCCCATACCTTAATTATGATCAAATTGTCTTACCTCTCCCATATCTTAATTATGATCAAATTGTCTTACCTCTCCCATACCTTAACTATGATCAAATTGACTTACCTCTCCCATACCTTAATTATGATCAAATTGTCTTACCTCTCCCATACCTTAATTATGATCAAAATGTCTTACCTCTCCCATACCTTAACTATGATTTAATTGGCTTACCTCTCCCATACCTTAATTATGATCAAATTTTCTTACATCTCCCGTACCTAATTAACTATGATCAAATTGTCTTACCTATCCCATACCTTAATTACATGTATGATCAAATTGCCTAACCTCTCCCATACCTTAACTATGATCAAATTGTCATACCTATCCCATACCTTAACTACGATCAAATTCATCTTGCAATTGTTCATTATGACTGAACTTCCCTTTTTCTGTAGGAACAAACCAAATCAATATTGCCACATGTTTTATCTTGAATATTACACTATAACATTTTCTTTTTCTTTCATGCAAATTAAGTAAAACACAAATATTGAATTATAAATATTGAATGTATTCAACTTATATACAAAAGTAGCAAGTGGTCCAGCTATAACACAGAGTCAGCTTCAGTAAACGTAAAAAGTAAGTCAAGTCTGGTTTCGATTCATCAAACAATAAGTGTGAACCACCAAACCCTTTTTTTATCACCTTCAAATTTAATATCAAAAATGTCTGGGATGAAGCTTCATCACATGTGATACCACAAAATTCTGAGCCCATCTTCATTGAACCTGATACCAGGTATGTGTCCAATTTTACCAGACTTAATACAACAGAGTACTGAACCCATCATCTAGCTTTCTTCGGCACACCAAGTCAGTGTGACGCCGATTGACAGAGTTCGGCACACCAAGTAAGTGTGACGCCGATTGACTGAGTTCGGCGCACCAAGTCAGTGTGACGCCGATTGACAGAGCTCGGCACACCAAATAAGTGTGACGCTGATTGACATAGTTCGGCACACCAAGTCAGTGTGACGCCGATTGACATAGTTCGGCACACCAAGACAGTGTGACGCCGATTGACATAGTTCGGTACACCAAGTCAGTGTGACGCTGTTTGACAGTGTTCGCGCCGATTGACAGTGTAAAGGTACACCAAGTCAGTGTGACGCCGATTGACAGAGTTCGGCACACCAAGTAAGTGTGACGCCGATTCACATAGTTCGGTACACCAAGTCTGTGTGACGCTGTTTGACAGTGTTCGGGCCGCTTGACAGTGTAAAGGCACTTCAAGTCAGTGTCACGCCGATTGACAGTGGAAAGGCACACCAAGTCAGTGTGGCGCCGATGGGCAGAGCTCGGCACACCAAATAAGTGTGACGCTGATTGACATTGTTCGCGCCGATTGACAGGGTAAAGACACACCAAGTCAATGTGACGCTGATTGGCAGAGCTCGGCACACCAAATAAGTGTGACGCTGATTGACATAGTTCGGCACACCAAGTCAGTGTGACGCCGATTGACAGTGGTCGGCACACCAAGACTTCTTATACAATTAAAGGCGGCTGTTTTAATGAAGTAGAAGGGTAAGCCAAAAATGTACCTTCATTATAATGAAAGATAGCTTCGATTTGTTATCGACCAGGTCTATAGTTTTATTGCCATCTTCCGTAATTATCCTCATTTTACAGATGCCGGTAACAGGTACAAATTGACACCATTGTATGTACTTTTGATACAGTAATGGTAAGAATTTACTCGACATCCGCTGTGTAAATGCCAACATCCTATAACCTAGATGTTTGGTGATTAAATATTGACGATACAAGCAATTCTTAGAAGGCGTGTAGCGACTGGGATTGATTGCAGACTTCTGAAACCGACATCACGTGATTATGACGAACAGGCTCACGTGATGCGTGATATCGCGTTCTAAATCGAACAGATCAAATGTTAAACATGTTTTACTTAACCTGGGGAGCGCTTCACAATTATTGTTTTTAGTACATGTACATGTCCCATGCTTAAACAGTATCATACTTGTATAACATATACCCTCCAAGACAATGATATTATATATATATTTTAAAAAAAAACATTTGTATACAAGTCCTGCAAAATAGAATCGTTCAAGTATTGAAAGTATTTACGCTTCAAGAGAGTTATATTTATCTTTTAAGAATACATATTCCTAGTCAGTGATTTAAATTATCTTAGCACCGAATTTGCCCATATAAAATGTATACATTTTTCACTAGTTATTGAAAAACAAGTATTCTTCAATACCTCCTAATGCAACCGGAAGTGAAGTGGACAAAATTAAGAAGCACCTCAAGAAGCGACTGACGCTTACAACGGTGTCACAATCAATGAATCAATGAATGATTGATTTCAATTCCGTGACGTCGTTCATGCGAGAAGTATTCCTTAATGATGTCGTCTTTCGCAGAATTCAAATTTCAGTGGCGCCAAAATCAGTCGAATGCCGATAAAATATAATTATTTGTTTTTTATTAGTTAATTTGTCCAAAAAACCCAGCTTTGACAGAAATTGATGTTGATTATTACTTATTAATTTCGCAATGACATTTAATGTATTAAATCTATTTTGGCGGTTTCCTGGGGGAACATTTCCCTGGTAGTGCTGTCTGTGGAGCAACCTGACGGCTGGAGCACTATTACTCCTAAGACCACAATATCAGAAGAAAAGTTCCCCGGTAAACGACCATGATAAGATAGAAAGAAAGCTTACGTACTTACAAGTAGTAATTGGTCAGTAAGACGCATAACATACTTACTTATTAATTCTAAGGAAGATACACATTTTATATATATACATCCAGCCTAGATAGTGATTCATATCATATCTTCTGGTACATACGTATACCCTCCCAGGCAGGGGTTTATAATATACTGATACTCTCTAAAACAACACTTTACATTTAAGAAATGGTATACCCTCCCAGATGGTGGTTTATATTATATAATTGCATACCCTCCCAGTGAGTGATTTACATTATATCAGTACATATCCTTTTGATATTCTCCTAAATAGTGATTAACATTATACATTGTATAAATATATAATAGGAAAGAGAGTAGAGTGCTTCCATCGGGTTCGAACCTGCGATCCCAGACTTCCTGGTCGGACGCTCTACTACAGAGCTACATGTGTACATTGTAAAATGAAATTCCACAGAAGCTAGAAGGCAACCGTGATCTCATCATGTACAATTAAAATGTGCCACAAATATATATCCTCCAAGACATTCATTTATTTTTATCAGTTAATGTCCATCTAATACCCTCCTAAACAGTAATTTACAATATATGAATGTATTTATATTTCTGAGTCATTATATGTCCATGTAATATCACTACATAACTTCATAATACTCTACTTAATAGTTATTAACATTATATAAATACATACCCTCCCACAGACTGATTTATATTTTTTTATCACTACATAACTTCATAATACTCTACTTAACAGTTATTAACATTATATAAATATATATACCCTCCCACAGAGTGATTTATATTTTTTATCATTACATAATTATAACTTCATAATACTCTACTTAACAGTCATTAACATTATATAAATATGTATACCCTCCCACAGAGTGATTTAAATTTTTTATCATTACATAATTATGACTTCATAATACTCTACTTAACAGTTATTTGTACCTTCACAGTCAGTGATTTATATTATGTCAAGCAAATAGGTTCGTAGCTGTTGTATATAAACAAAATACGCACCTAACGAATTCTAATTAGCAATCAACTGTTCGTAATTCCGTTTTGAAATTCGAGAAATTTCAATTAGACGCTTTTTTTAATATCGATTTAAAACGCTGCCTGTCTTAAAGCATACCAACCTGATCCCACCCAGACAAGCTTTATTCTCGCTCCGGATCGTAAACGTCACATTATGTTGTCGTTACAGAGGCTTTTTAATTTCCCCTTGCCGTCTAAATATGTGTTTTAAAGATTAGAGCCAATCACTGGCCACGTCCGGCACGTGCGGGCCAGACATCTAAGCAAGATTTTATACGCGTACTTTACCGGTCATACACCTACGATCATCTCGGATATATGTATAAAGGCCGCCGCGCTTTAAGTATGGCTGATGCTAGTGTAGATAATTAGAAATGTGTATCAGGTGACAGAAAAGGGTACACAGAAAGATAGGTTAAGGAACATCCTATGGGGTACAAAAGTACAACCCATAGTAGACAAAGGTACACCCGTGGAAGACAAAAGTGGCCCCTCGGGGAACAAAGGTACACCGAATGGTAGACAAATTTACACACCGTGTGGCACAAAGGAACACCGAATGGTAGACAAAAGTACACACCGTGTGGCACAAAGGAACACCGAATGGTAGACAAAAGTACACACCGTGTGGCACAAAGGAACACCGAATGGTAGACAAAAGTACACACCGTGTGGCACAAAGGAACACCGAATGGTAGACAAAGGTACAGACCGTGTTGTACAAAGTTACACCGAATGGTAGACAAAGGTACACACCGTGCGGCAGAAAGGTACACCGAATGGTAGACAAATTTGCACACCGTGTGGTACGAAGGTACACCGAATGGTAGACAAATTTACCCACCGTGTGGTACAAAGGTACACCGAATGGTAGACAAATTCACACACCGTGTGGCACAAAGGTACACTGAATTGTAGACAAATGTACACACCGTGTGGCACAAAGGTACACTGAATTGTAGACAAAGGTACCCCCCGTGTGGCACAAAGGTACACTGAATTGTAGACAAAGGTACACACCGTATGGCACAAAGGTACACCGAATGGTAGACAAATTCACACACCGTGTGGCACAAAGGTACACTGAATTGTAGACAAATGTACACACCGTGTGGCACAAAGGTACACCGAATGGTAGACAAATTTACACACCGTGTGGCACAAATGAACACCGAATGGTAGACAAAGGTACAGACCGTGTTGTACAAAGGTACACCGAATGGTAGACAAAGGTACACACCGTGTGGCACAAAGGTACACCGAATGGTAGACAAAAGTACACACCGTGTGGCACAAAGGAACACCGAATAGTAGACAAATGTACACTCCGTGGCAGACAAGGGTTAACTCCGTGGTTGACAAAGATAACCCCGAGTAAGACAAAGGAAAAAACCCTTCTATACAAAGGTAAACCCCCTTTCATACAAAGGTAAACCCCTTGTCATACAAAGGTAAGCCCCATGTCATACAAAGGTAAACTCTCTGTGATACAAAGGTAAACCCCCGTCATACAAAGGTAAGTCCCCTGTAATACAAAGGTAAACCCCCTTTCATACAAAGGTAAGCCCCCTGTCATACAAAGGTAAACCCCATTGCATACAAATGTACAGTGTTAATTATCTGGCAGGAAAAAGTACACACACTGTAAACGAAAGTAAATTTAAATTGTACATCGTGTGAAAGTCAAAGCCACACCTCGTAATACATGGAGGCAGCGGTACTCCCCATGGTTGACAAAAGTACGCCCAGTGACAGGCAAAGAGAAACTCAGTAGCACCAAAGGAACACCCGTTGGTAGACAAAGAAGCGCCCTGTAGCAAACAAAAGGACATCTCTCCTGACAGACAACGGACAAAGATATACTCTTTTGAAAGACAAACGTTCAATTCGAGACAAAGATATTCCTATAGACAGACATAAATACACGAGGCAAATGACAAACAAAATACAAAGCGTAAAAGACCTGGTACAGACCATCAGTCTGACATTATTTCATCCCTTGACAGAAAAAACTACACGTTTTGGCTGGGAGGTTGACTCCATGACAGAGAGAGAGGTACAGCTATTGACATATAAAGGTACACCGAAAGACAACGAAAGGTGCACCGAAAGACAAAGAAAGGTACACCCGTTGGATACATATACTCCGTCCTAAACGAAGACATACCTTGTAACAGACAATGGCATTCCCCGTGACAAACAGAAGTATGTTCGGCACGCTAGTTTGTCTTCATCTAGTACATATGAATATTAAAACCACTGTACAGAGAATAATTTGCACAGACTTTTCCAAACTTCCGGTTTCACTTCCGATTCGGAAGCAGATGTCACGTGATCTAACCTCGTTTTCATGTCAAATCAATCAATGGCGAACGACCGGAGGACTTTGATCTGATGTTCTTGTCTGAACTATATGTACAAAAGAAGTCAGAACCTATTACTACCGCCTACCCTAAACTGTCATGGCGCGTGCGTGTGCACGTTTTACATGCACATAGAAATTAGGATCTGTTGACTAATTCATGGCATGTTTCCTCAAATGAATTCTGACATGCGACTCGATCGTTTCTCTCCGGCATCTCGTTATCCTGTTATACAACGTGGCCTGCACAAATACAATATACCCCTTCTGTAGACAGTTTATCATATATATCGCCCGTAAATCATACTTTCCTTGATTTAGGTTGTCGCGATATCGGTGTATCATTTGCCATAACTGTCGTCTGCCATTTATACAGCCATTTGTATAAATTGTAGAACGGGTAATTCTATGGCGGTGTCTGTCTAGGTAAGATAAGTTCGTCGTTGATTTTAGCGCTTCTGTGTGTACAGCTCTGCGTGTTTCCGTTGTATATAGTGCGTTGGTATGAAATTCCCCCAGCGTTGCTCATTCTGTGTTGCAATTGTTGCATACCTCTTAGTTCTCAATTTAACCCAGCAAAGACTCGTGTCAAAGAAACATGAAGTTCAAAGGTCAAAGAACACCGAATATCAAATAAGTCTACGCGTTGTATAAAGGG
Source organism: Mizuhopecten yessoensis (assembly GCF_002113885.1). Classification (NCBI taxonomy): domain Eukaryota; kingdom Metazoa; phylum Mollusca; class Bivalvia; order Pectinida; family Pectinidae; genus Mizuhopecten; species Mizuhopecten yessoensis. Next base: position 44,480 of record NW_018407540.1, read on the forward strand.
AAACGTAGGCAAAGTTTAAATGAACCCGTCTGTTACAGATGATTTCTATATAAATTACCAGAATTGAACGGGTACAAGTTGCTCAAATCAGTCATATCAGATGTTCATAGTTACCGAAATGTACACATGGTTACCGAAAGTTACGCATACCGGTTGTTAAGGAACTACACTTTTCTCAAAGTAAAATACATTCACTTAAAGTTAATCAGTGTAAAATAAATTGGCACTAGATATCACACCCTTCAAGCTTTTTGAAGTTACAAACTCGTTAATATATATATATTGAAGGAACGATCATATTTAACGTATGTTTTTGGTGAAACCAACAAGGAATTGTACAGGGGCCTGCGAATTTGATACAGCTATGTTTTAACCTTAAATAAGGTGTTTGGACTAATTTTACACGTTTTATACATGTATCAATTTTTAGTAGTACCACCCCTAACGATATCAGAAATTGATCTAAACCACTAAAACGTGTAAAATTACTTTGAACACTTCAGTGTAGGTCCATATATAGCTGTACAGTATTCTCAGGTCCCTGTGATAAATTGGCCTGCGGAGAAATATTAAATGTTCTGTTGTATCCCTTCATGTTCAGGACGCGAGAAAAGATTAGGTTAAAAGAAAATTTGTTTGTTTTTCATCAACCACGCCAGCAATAATGTTATCAGCTAATATTGATCACTATGTTCGTTTGGATGTTAACGTGCATAGGGTCTTAATGTGAGAGAGAAACGGATAAAAAAGTCTGATAAAGATGTGACGTAACTTTCTGCGATCTTTGCGTAAGATAGATACACGTTTCTCATGTGGAACACCCATGTGCATACGTGTTTCTCTCACCTTGGACAGGTGTATCCACACTTTTCCCAATGTAAGACTAAAATAATCATTCACCCTATTGGGGGTGATATAGGGGAATCTCAATTAGAGGGGGAAGATTCAAGACGTATTTGGCAACATAAGGTTCTTTCTCCGACGGTTGAGATTCCCCGTCTCACCCCCAAGTGGATGAAAGGTTCTATCAATCCCATATACCTACTTTGATAGACTCTGTTAGTCAAAAGCAAGAAAGAGGAGCAAGAAATTTCTGTTTTATACCCTGGTATATCATTTCACGCGTTTGACGACATAATGAGACAACGTGACATGACGTCACGAAATTGGGAACATTACGATTGCGTGGTTCCTGAGATAAAATACTTAAGATAACAGACGATCGCTTGAGACACTTTTTTCTATGCTATTGACAACAAATAGCCGCCCTTCCGGTAGTCCTTTTAGTCAAATATAGCGTATATTTTCGCTAGGTGTGGCTTGAGTCAATGCAAACATAAGACGGTCGCTTGGAGTCACTGTTTCCCAGGATTGTAAGATAGGGAAATACGACCCTCGGGATTTTGTATTGGGCAAAACTTTTGGCAAGTCTCTGGTTTCACGAATCTGAAAACCAATTTTCCTATCTTATACCACAGGGCGTGAAAGATCCTACGCGCGTGGGGTCATAATTAGTCAACATTAATTTGAGGTCACAAAATTGAGAAAATTAAAATGCCTCAAAGCGGAACAAGACCACGTGATGACATTAAAACTATAATAAGGAATTAACAGTATATATAAGATAAAACGGAATTCTATTATTTTTTAAATCAGATTTAAAGAAAAGATATATGCTAAATCTCACTTACCAATTTATTTTCATCCAAAAAGGTTTGAATAATTTCAGGCTGTTGCCAGCCAAAAAACGCATTTCCATGGTTTCTGAGTTTATTCCGATTATTGGAATGAAAGACAAATGAATAAGGAAAGGGGCCAATCCCGAGGGTGGAATTTCTACACCCCTACTCATGAAAGGGACTTTCTTTTCTTTTCCCTTTCTATAAATTTTCATCTGATTACCATAGTCTACCGTATCTATCTACATGTATATGTTATACTCCACAGAGACCAAATGTCTTTAATGCAGAGACGTATAGTACTGCATGACGTTTGTTTTAATCCGCCTTAGCCACTAAC